>NW_015386389.1:3467684-3475325 GCF_001527695.2 Protobothrops mucrosquamatus
GGAGAAAATGGCTTTAGTTTATATTTACATTTTAATTGGCATAATGTTCAAAGTGCTGCATTCATCCACAACCTCGTAAATGAACCTTCCTTTTTTCGCACTTCTCCAAATTTTACGATGCATTTTTGCTGCTTAAATGCATGTACAAAAACATACACTAAGGTGGACAGATCAGGGTAAAATGAATAGAAAGTGCATATATCAAGGCAACTGGCTTATCAAAGGACGTGTATTAGAAAGAATTGTAAGCAAAAATGCATTTATCAGGTGAACATGCATATAAAAATGTACATAATTATTTCTATGGAATGGGAATTTTAATTCCATTTCCCTATTTGATTTTGATTTTTTTTTGTTAATGTATACAAACACTGAGCAAGGTTTTAAAATGTGTCTTGGGAATCTCATAAACTGTAAATAACAAATTATTTTTTATGTAATTGTTAGGCTTTGAATAATGTTAGCAAAATATTTTGTTTGTGCTGTTGGTAGTCCCTGTTCTATATCATTACCTGGGATTAACTTGAAAGCAGTTGAAAAATAATGTACAACTCTCTGGAATACTGAATTTAGGAAAAAAAAATACATTTTTGCATAATAACCTCTTTTATCTTAGAATCAAAGACTTCATTGACTATTAACTGGCCATGGATGTTGACATTAAGAATCTATTTATGCATTATTGGCTTCTTCTGAAATTTCTTATCAGAGTCACCCAAGAAATATGTATAAAAAAAGAAACAGTCCTTTCTGTATCTCAGGAACAGATGAATGTTTTAAAATCAATTTTTAAAACTAAAGGCCCATATCAATGAATTATGAATGACTATTAAGATGTTTATTTGGTATATATTGGTTTATTGGATGTACTTATTATAATGCATCGTCTGGCTGTTATAAATCATATGAAACAATAATACCTTCTCCTCTGCAGAAATTCAGCATCTTCCACATTTGTTCATTATCTCTTGGATATCATAATGCCAGCTTTCCGTAACGATTTTTCACAACAAGAATGCCTGTAGAGTTGCTTGTGCGCATTATTTGATAGGGTTTTGCTTTTATTAACTTGGTTGATTTATTATCCTGATTTTTTGGGGGAGGGGTTTCTTTTGTTTTCCAGATTTGTTTATCTCCAAGAGGACTCACACAATTAGTGACATGAAAGGGCTCCATTCTAATGTTTGCTTTGAGAAGTTTACTTCATTTCATTTATTTATTTATTAAACCTCTAGGCTGCCCTATCAGATGACACTGGGCCCTTTTCAAGTTATAAAATAAGTACAAAAACAAACAAACACAAAAACGTGAAAACCACATGGATTGTGATTCTGAAACTATTCTGAAACTAGAACCAAGAGATGGACGGGATGGGGGTGAGGCCTTCTTACCCCATCAGCCACCTCCAGTGGAGGTGCTATTCTCCTTATTAAAATGAGAGGTTATACTCATTTTTTACTTTCTTTATATAACAACAACAACAACAACAACAACAACAACAACAACAATAATAATAATAATAATAATAATAATAATAATAATAATAATAAAAAGTTGGAAGGGACCTTGGAGGTCATCTAGTCCAACCCCCTGCTCAGGCAGGAAACCCTATACCATTTCAGACAAAAATGGTTGTCCAGTCTCTTCTTAAAAACTTCCAGTGTTGGAGCATTCACTGTTTCTGGAGGCAGGTTGTTCCACTGGTTAATTGTTCTAACTGTCAGGAAGTTTCTCCTTAGTTCTGGGTTGCTTCTCTCCTTGATTAGTTTCCATCCATTGCTTCTTGTCCTGCCTTCAGGCACTTTGGAGAATAGCTTGACTCCCTCTTCTTTGTGGCAGCCCCTGAGATATTGGAACACTCCTATCATGTCTTCTTTTCATTAAACTAGACCCATGGTGGCGAACCTATGGCATGCATACCTTAGGCCTTCGGCTGGGTTTTATAAAACCTTTTTGCTTTAGGCCTCCGCCACCATGTGAAAAAAAAAGGCTCAATCAATCAATCAATTTCAACTTCTTGCGGGAAAAAAAAGATCTCGCAAAGTTGGAATTGATTGATTGAACTTTTTAGTCCCACCCAGTCTGCCGTTACCACCGCAGCCACGCCCAGCCAATGGGCCACACACCCCCAATTGGCCACACCCAGCCAATGGGCCACACCCACCCAGCACTCGATGATGCATAAGTGGGTTTTGGGTTGCAGTTTTGGCACTTGGTCTCACCCAGCCAATGGGCCACGCCCACCCAACACCTGACGATATATAAGTGGGTTTTGGGTTGCAGTTTGGGCACTCAGTCTCTAAAAGGTTCGCCATCACTGACTTACAGAGTGCTATAGAACATGATGGGGCGGAATATAAGTCTAAGTGTTATTGCTATTCTAATTTTCTGAAGTTCTCTAACTTGTACCTTTCTTACCTTATTAAGTGGAGGCATTGTGCCAAGCATCACAGAGATTAAAAAAAAAAAAAAGCTACGAACATGTCAGGTAACATTTGACAAATATGTCAGATAATTTTATAACTATAATTAAAGAGTAATAGCTGTTTTTCAACTAATTATTTCCAGTAGGCAGAATATAAAGGTTCAGTCGTATATAAGTGGTTGGAAAATTGTCTTTGGATCCCTAAGCAAATCCACCACCCCCCCAGAATTAGTAATCTTTTGTATCCCTTTGCTTCTCCCACTAGTGACCCTAACCCTCCTTTTTCAGACGGAGGGTTGATTATTTTTGTTTGCATTTCTAAAGGAAGGTTGCATTAGCCCGACATCCTGATGTTTCATCACCGCAAGGGGGGGATTGTTGGTTGTGCATGCATGCCATATGGAGGCACACATGCTCCCTCCCTCCTGCATGTATTTAAAGAGCAAACTTCTTAAAAAGTACAAACCAATTAAGCAACACTAAGTGACAGCCAGTGCTTTGAAAAGAATTTATTTCCTCCCTCAGATGCCTCCGAAAACAGAAGTTTGTGCAAACTTCTGCTGTCTGAGAAGTGCGCGCTATCCTCTAGGCGTGCATCGATTGTCATGCTTGATTGCTTATTATGGGATTCAAATGAGGAAAGAAGGACGGAGAAGGAACAGAAAAGGGTTTCTGGAATTCGTTCCTCAGAGCCCCACATCGTACAATCAGGCTGTTGTAAGAGGAGTACTGTATGCTTACTGATAAATAATTTTACCCCATCTCGGATGCTTCATTAGAGCCATTTGGCTGCCTGTACATCTTCTAACAAGCTGTGGTCATTATCTCATGATAATTGCATCTCCTAGAATTGCCCTATTGCTTAAAGTGCAACTGTAAATTTTAATTATCACAAAACAGAGCGCTTCTCACCGTTAGGGCTGTGTTCAGTGTGCTCTGAGAGAGAGAGAGAAAATAGCACATGGATTTTCTTCTATAAAGAAAGCCATGTTTAATAGTTTGGGGTTCCAGGGTGGAAAATGACATTAAGGTTTTGCATCACTTGCAGCCAATTAGTGTTCAGCTTTGGCAGCTGGCTGGGCAAAATGACCCCTGAATTGGAAAGACCCACGTGATCTTTGCTTCTCCATTTGTCACCTGATCAGACCAGACAAGGTCCTTGCACGTTTCTTTCCATAAACCTTTCAGAGGGCAGGGGAAAGCTTCTGCCAATCCGAAGGCAGAGGGACAGGAGATGCCCCACTTTGTCTCAGATGAGAATTGATTCCCAGCCTGCCAAGGGTCAGAACGCCCATATGTTCAATTCCCCGCATGCAGCTGACCTTGGGGGGCTCTAATTATTGGAGAGGAATCAGGAAAGTCAGCTTTTCTTTCTCTTACGGTACAGGGTAGATGAGATTCCCTCAAATGGCGGACAGCCACGATAATTGCCTATATAAGGTCACCCCTGTCAATATACTTCCCACCTCCTCTGACACTGGACAATCTACTGGCAGTGGGTCTTCCTCACCTTCTCCAGCTTTCTGCCCATTTCATTCCTGCTAAAGCAGGGGTGTCAAACTCAATTTCATTGAGGGCCGCATCAGCATTGCGGTTGCCTTTGGGGGGCTGGGTGGGTGTGGCCTACTGGGTGGGTGTGGCCTACTGGGTGGGTGTGGATGGAGTGGGTGTGGCCTATTGGGTGGGCGTGGCCAGTTCTACATCATTCGCGTCAAGGGTGCCTGTGGGGGGCCTGGGCAGGAGTGGGACAGATCTGAGGGTCTCTGGCAGAAGGGGGTGGGACCGGGGAAAGTGCCAAGGCATGGTCCACTGGAGGAGCCTCACTGCCTGCTGAAACCCCTCCACCGGAGCCAATCAAGCCGGATATGTGAAGTAGGCGAGGGCCCTTTGCTGGCCACTTCCAGGCGATGGTGCATTTCTTAATTCCTCACAAAGGGTGACACCTCCCCAGCATGCACCCAGGGGGTGGGGTCGACACAACAGGGGCTGGTTCCTTGTTGTTTCCAGACGGCCTTGTGGAGCTAAGACTGAATGCGTTTCAGCATAGATGGCTACCACAAAATTGTACATTGGCTCTCGGCCGGCCTGGGCCAGGGCCAAGGCAGCGGGGGCCGTTCCCTCACTGTTTCCAGGATGACTTGGCAGGCCACATGAAACCACTTTGCGGGCCGCATCTGGCCCCCGGGCCTTGTGTTTGACATGTCTGTGCTAAAGGATGGGATTGTGCTACAGAGCCCAGACTGGAATCACTGCAAACAGATGGAAGACCTTAGACTTTCTCACTCAACAATTCTTTTCCAAATTCTCCCTATATTTTAAAGAAAGGTATTTCAGATTACACTTATCTGTCTGAAGCATGTAGAAGTGACACGTTTTTTTTTTTTAAAAAAAAAACAAGAGCAAATTACTAAGAGATTGATAAACCACTAGCAATGGAAAATCTCACTGAGTTATGATTTTTCCTTAGTATAAGACAGACAGGGAGGTTTACCTAGAAAACATCCTTCTATTAGGATAGCAATCCCATTTCTTTCAGGTTGTTGAGGTCAATGCTTGGTGACTTCATATCTATATTATTTTCTTGGCAATAGTACAGAGGTAGATTGTCACTGCCCTCTCCTGGTTTTGTTGTTGTTATTATTGTTTGCTTTGGTTTTCACTTCCCTGTCTATTCTCCTGTTGGAAGATTTCCTGCTAGAGTCCATCAAAGTATTAACCAGCTCTGATCCTGCTTAGGTCAACTCCATGCTGTTACCTAACCAGATATCTACTTATTGAAGAAATTATACCTTTTAAATGCCCTTCTCCATACAGAGTTCAAGATAATATAATGGAGATCTTCCCTCATTTTATTCCCACAACAACCCAGTAAGTTTGGATGGACACAAAGAGAGTGTTTGGACTAAAGTCACCCAGTCAACTATAGCCCAGTAACTACTAGGAGAGAAGCAACCTAGAACTAAGGAGAAACTTCCTGACAGTTAGAACAATTAACCAGTGGAACAACCTGCCTCCAGAAGCAGTGAATGCTCCAACATTGGACATTTTTAAGAAGAGACTGGACAGCCATTTGTCTGAAATGGTGTAGGGTTTCCTGCCTGAGCAGGGGGTTGGACTAGATGACCTCCAAGGTCCCTTCCAACTTTATTATTATATTATATTATATTACTATTTAGAGTAAAAGTGGGTAAAAACAGTTAGCCACTATCTAGATGGGCTTGACACCACCCCATTCCAAAAGCTGATCATGGCTGAAGGAGATCAGTGGTGATGTGATTTAGTACTGTTGTACAACAGAAATATTGATATTATTTCCTAGAACAAGATTGGCTAATATTGTAAAATTAATGGATATGAAGGAATGAATGGCATGGTGGCCAAGAGGTGGAACTCTCATCTCATAATCATGAGGCTATGAGTTCAATCCTAGATAATGGCAGATATTTCTCTGGCTGCAAAGAGAAAATATGTGCTGTGTGCTCCATATAGGCATCAGGAAGGGCATCCAGCCAGTGAATGCTCAGCTCCATTCAGTTGCCCCATCTCCAACCCGATGCAAGGAATTACACGGTCATTAAAAGAAAAAAAAAGTGGGGATGAAGGAATAAGAGAAAAAGGCTGGTCTATCATGTAAACTTTTGGATAGGTTGTGTAAACTTCACCAATGACTGATTGATAGTTTTTCTCTGAGCTTCATGGCTAAGGCATATCTTACATCTCAAAATCCATCTACTAGCCATCATATTACACTGTGACATCATGAAGACTTCTTTGCCATATCCGTGTTCCATATCCGTGCTCATCTCTGTTTCTTTAGGCCAATGATCCAGTGCTGTTTGAAGACATTTTCACAGACACATGGCCAGGGTGACATGCTGCTGCACAAAGCATACAGCAAAGCATGGAACTCTGTTACCTTCCTACTGAAGTGGTACCTATTTATCTACTTGCATTTACAGCTTTCAAACTGCTAAGTTTAATGAAGAGAAGGACGAGGGGGGACACCATAGCAGTGTTCCAATATCTCAGGGGCTGCCATAAAGAAGAGGGAGTCAAGCTATTTTCCAAAGCACCTGAAGGCAGGACAAGAAGCAACGGATGGAAACTAATCAAGGAGAGAAGCAACCTAGAACTAAGGAGAAACTTCCTGACAGTTAGAACAATTAACCAGTGGAACAACCTGCCTCCAGAAGCGGTGAATGCTCCAACGCTGGAAGTTTTTAAGAAGAGACTGGACAGCCATTTGTCCAAAATGGTATAGGGTTTCCTGCCTGAGCAGGGGGTTGGACTAGATGACCTTCAAGGTCCCTTCCAACTTTACTATTATTATTATAAGTTGACAGGATCTGAGGCAAGTAACAGGAGTTCACCCTGTTGTGTGGTGGTAGGACCTGAACTGCCGGAATGTAGACTTTCTCCAGTGTATTTTAAGCTACAGAGCCACCGCACCTCTCCATTGGTCACTGCCACATAGAAATTCTTCACTTCTTCCAGCATTATTTTGAATATGCAACCATTGGGAAAAGTACTGGATTACACAAGAGTCAATCAGCACTGCAGCTTTTTAACTTTACTTATTATAGCAGCCCTGTAATACAACGGAAATATGGTGGTTTGGAAAATCCCCTTTGGAAGATTTCTATATATATTTCCCCACACACACTATTTTGTATACGTGGTTTCCCATCGTAATTACCTCTCAGATGTTTCTTTTTTCAAATCCCAGACAAATGTACACCACGACCTGAAAATGTGAAGGGGAACAAGGTTTATTTTATTTCTTTTATGCAAAACACAGCTTTGTTAAGACCACAGTTGGTAGTAGTGAAGTATTGTAACTTTGTCTGCACAACTGGTCAGTTGGAGAGTGTGAGGACAAACCTTAGTGATGATCGAATTCATACATTACCCAGCTGGGTAACATCATCAGCGCGTAGTTGGGTAATGAAATGTCTGCAAGCAAAACAACCAAACCTAGAGAACACCAAGGACCTCACAGTTCAAGCTTGAGCTACACATAATAATAATAATAATAATAGTAAAGTTGGAAGGGACCTTGAAGGTCATCTAGTCCAACCCCCTGCTCAGGCAGGAAACCCTATACCATTTCGGACAAATGGTTGTCCAGTCTCTTCTTAAAAACTTCCAGTGTTGGAGCATTCACCGCTTCTGGAGGCAGGTTGTTCCACTGGTTAATTGTTCTCACTGTCAGGAAG
>NW_015386389.1:3475670-3493831 GCF_001527695.2 Protobothrops mucrosquamatus
ATCTATCCCCTCATCCAAATCGTTGATGAAGATGTTGAAGAGCACTGGGCCCAGAACAGAGCCTTGGGGCACCCCACTACACACTTCCCTCCATGTAGATGTGGTTCCATTGAGGACCACTCGCTGAGTACAGCCGGTCAGCCAGCTACGGATCCATCTGGTGGTGATGCTGTCTACCCCACATTTTTCTATCTTGTCATAGTCTCTTTTATTGGTAACACATAAACAAATGTGATCCCAATGGCTCTCCTTTGGTTAGCAGAGGCCTGCAAAGAGTTTTATTCAAACCATTTTGTGAGGGGGATGGAAGAGGTGGTGGTGTGGAATTCTGTCCACGAAAGTATTCTAGGCATAATAAGAATTATTTAAAAATATACACCTGACCACCAAAACAAGATCCTCCATTCTACTGCCTATAGAAGACCAAAGTCTCTCCAGATATCCTTGGCCTACAATTCCCACTTACCTGACCCTTCATAATGTTTCTCAAGGATAATGGAATCATTCGGGGATAATGTCCGGAGAGTTCCAAACCTGTATTCAAAAGTGGATGAAGATCATCTATTGCACAGGTAGGCAACCTCTTTTATGACTCATGGACTTTAAATCCCAGAATTCCTGAGCCAGCCATCCTGGCTCAGGAATTTTGGGAGTTGAAGTCCACGAGTCATAAAAGAGCCAAGGTTGCCTACCCCTGATCTATTGCCATCTCTGGGTGATTTTTCAAAGGCAGTTAGACTACTGTTTGGGAAAGAAGGTTTGGGTTAAATGTATGGCTTCATCTGGTTTTATCCTGCTGTGACATTCTTAGCTCTCTTTCTAATATTAAGCTCTATCAGGGGGCTTGTTCCATTAATTTATGAGAGCTGCAAATCCCGAAGACTAAAGCAACTGACACAAAAACACTGAACCAGAGAAATCAATTTCTTTTTTAAGTTATCATTTCTAGAGCTGTGGATAAACAATGTACCTTTGAAGTAGACAAGGGTACTGGGAGCCCAAAATGGCCTGTGTGCAGTTTTGGAATTACATACAAAGATAGTGCCTTTGGTGGAGGGGGGTCCAGGTTTAATCATTCTTAAACTAGACCCATTGAGATTGATGTCATGTAAGCTAATTGAGCCAAGAAATGGTATAGGACAACTTGTGATTCTGCAGAGCCCTTGGTGCAACACCCCATAAGTTGGTACATTTCTCCAATCTCGTCCGAGTTGGGTTTCCACCTCCTAGTTTAATAAACTTGCAGCTATGGAGAATTTCTCTTATTTAGTTTTTGTGGGGGAAAAAGGCCAGTTTTTGTTTTTTTTTACATTTCTGTAAAGCACCCTGTAAATTATAGCTTGGTTTCAGCCTGGATAACTCAAAAGGGGACACAGAAAAAGAGTGGTAGAGCACTTAATCCCTGCCTTCCTAACAACTTCAGGTCTCTCGTATGGACAAAGGAATCTGGAGGGTCTGCAAGAGACATGTGTGGCCAGCAAGATCTTTTCTGATGTACAGTAAGCTCTTCAAGAGAAGTCATTTTTCTTTTTGTCTTGCTTCATGAAATCCTTAAATTGAAGATGGCAAAAATTAAACCGATTCAGGCTTATTACAAAATATAGTATCCTAAAACTAATTGAACCAACCATCCAATTTATTGCTGAATGTTCTTTGTAGATCTCAGGATTATTATTATTTTTTTGAGATGTGGAGCATGGTTTCCAATTCTCGAGAGACGAAGGAACAGATCATTATTTTCATTCATAATATGAAGGTTGGATAAAGAGAGAGACATTGAAAATGACTTCAGAGAACTTTGGTATCCCCTTCCTTCCTTCCTTCCTTCCTTCCTTCCTTCCTTCCTTCCTTCCTTCCTTCCTTCCTTCCTTCCTTCCTTCCTTTCTTCCTTCCTTCCTTCTGAGACCACTTAATCCAACCCCCTGATCAGGACAGGAATCTAGATCAAAGTATCTCAGATACATGGGAGTCCAACTCTGTTGAATACTTTCAGCATAAAGGAAGCTACCACATCTTCTGGTGATGTTGTGTTGTCCAATTGCTCTTGCTGTCAACATGTTTTCCTAACAATCAACTGCCGTTCTCCATCTTTAAATAATTATTCCATGCCTGGCCTTCTAGGAGAATAAACAGCAAGGCTTGACCTTCTTCTGTGTGAGATGCTTTCTGTGGGACATCCATCCTTTAGGGTAAGCACAGATGGCAACACACAACCTTTTTGCACCAACAGAATGAAGGGTGCCTCTTAGCTTCCTCCCCAGTGTCCATAAATCACACCTGTTGTCAATCCTGGCCAACCTGCTCTGATTCCAAGCAGAAGTGGATGGAAGGAAGAATAACCTCTCAGCCACACCACTGTCCCTCCCTTCCAGGAGTGCAAGGCTCACCGAAATATAAATTATTCACTATAAAAGCATAATATTTCCTATTTCTTTTATTTCCTAGTGAAGTAACTCTGTGAAAAGAGTGACTAGTCCATTTCATTCTAGTTACCGCATCTTGTCTTGTTCTGCTCTCATGTACAAGTCACATCAAGCATCACTTTCTTCCAGATTGACAGAAACTAATGGGAAGACCTAAATATTTTAAAGGCAGGCAGCCCATTTCAGAGCGATAAGGAGCTCAATGGGTTTTCCTTCCTGATGAATTGGTAGTTAATAATAAAGCTAGGCAATATTCGTGTTATTTTTCCACTTAGCAATAACAAACCTCCCTAACAGCCCCTCTTTGAGAGAATTCCCAAGTACAGAACAAATCAGGATTGCCTTTCAGCCTCACCCTCTGTGTACAGTATATGTGCGCTAATTAGTATTTTTGATTCAGCCGTAAAAATCTCCCTTTCACAAAGAAGTCACTAACATGTCTTATTTCAGCGAAGGTCATTTGTAGACTGGAGGTCTTTTCTTGTCAAGATATGATGAATACCATGTATGGAGGGAGAAGAGCATCAGGACTCGTATTAGCCAGAAAACCCACTGATCTGTGAATAACCTAAAAAAGAAAACCTGAAGATTAGCAGCGTTGCTTTTAAGAATGATCCATCAAATTCAACAAGCAGATTCGCAGAGATGAATCATTGACTTCTGTTCATTCCCACAGTACAGTAAAGGTTATTTTCTTTGCTTCCATTTTGGGCATCAGGGTAATAAGACAGACGTGTACACAAGCGTCCGTCAATTCCGCGATTCCGCTGATTTCCTTTGGCTGTTACGGGTATGCTTGTTTTTTTACACGCTGAAAGTTAACTTCGGTCTATCGACAGAGTTCTAACCACAGATTCCTCGGCTGAGAGTTGCTGCTTATTAATCAGCCAAAGAACCGCACGGAAATTTACCACTAGGAGGAGCGTTTACAATGGCAAGCAGATAGAAGGCTTGGTCCTGTGATTTGTCTTCTTTCTCCATAAAGATCCATCATTTCAAATATCAAAGAATGATCAGCCACAGGTATTAGTTGTAACACCCAATTACTCAGACAATGAACTTGCTGTGCCAGCAAACAGCTTCAGAAGGGGAATGGCCTGAAGCTGCTCATTGGTTGGTTGAGTGATGCTTGGGTTTAGGGTAAGGTTTGTTTTGCTTTCTTGTTCCTAACTAAATCTTTTGTTTAACACAGCTTTCAAACGCATCAGTTGAGGGCTGCTTTAAAAATAGATTAGAGAGTGTTAGAGATGAGATTATGAAGGCAGGGAAGGTCCTACTATTATGTTGGTTAGTGTCCTTAGAAGTTAGAATAAAAGAGTTGGAAGGGACCTTGTAGGTCAGTGGTGGTGAACCTATGGCACGGGTGCCAGAGGCGGCACTCAGAGCCCTCTCTGTGGGCACACGCACTGTCGCCCCAGTCCTAGGCCTTCAGCTGGGTTTTATAAAACCTTTTTGTTTTAGGCCTCCACCGCCGTGTGCAAAAAAAAAAAAAGGTTCAGTCAATTTCAACTTCTTGCGGGAAAAAAAAAGATCTTGCAAAGTTGGAATTGATTGATTGAACTTTTTAGTCCCACCCAGTCTGCCATTACCACTGCAGCCACACCCAGCCAATGGGTCACACACCCCCAACTGGCCAGACCCAGCCAATGGGCCACACCCACCCAGCACTCGATGATGCATAAGTGGATTTTCGGTTGCAGTTTGGGCACTTGGTCTCTAAAAGGTTCGCCATCACTGTTGTAGGTCATCTAGTCCAACCCCTGGCCCAAGCAGGAAACCCTTCACCATTTCTGAAAGATGGCAGTTTAGTCTCTTCTTGAAAGCTTCCAGTGATGAAACTCCCACAACTTTTGAAGGCAAGCTCTTTCATTGGTTGATTGTTCTCACTATCAGAAAATTTCTCCTTATTTCCGGATTTAATCTCCCCTTGATCAGTTTCCATCTGTTACTCCTTGTCTAGCTTTCAGGTGCTTTGGAAAATAGGTTGACCCCCTCCTCTCTGTGACAGCCCTTCAGATATTGGAACACTGCTATCATGTCTCCCCTGGTCCTTCTCTTCACTAGACTAGCCATGCCCAGTTCCTGTAACCGTTCTTCATATCTTTTAGCCTCCAATCCCCTAATCATCTTTGTTGCTCTTCTATGTACTCTTTCTAGATTCTCAACAACTTTTTTACAATGTGGAGACCTTGATGGCGCTGGCTGCTGATTGTAACAGTTGAATGTGGAAACAGAAAGACCATTGACCAATCTCTCATTCTTCGTCTTCATGGCAACCTTATAGTCCTTCTGAATACAGCTGCTCATATATTATGCCAAATAAACCAAAGTCGATGCTTGGCACACTTGTTTTAATGGCTTCACTACAAACTGTGTTTGATATATTCACTCTTACCTTCCCATGACCAGACGTTCTATGTGTAGCTCTTCTAGAGGTTGGGAAGGAGCTGAGCTACTTTTGAGCTCCTGAGAAGTCAAAAGCATTTCTGCCAATTGTGTTCTGAAACATGCCCAATTTTAACAAATACATTTACTGTTGCTTATCACACTGCATCTGGCCATTGACACATAGTCCTTTGTCTTCACTTCTCTCTCTCTCTTTTTGAAGTAGAAGATTTATTGTTCTTCTTACTGATACTCTAAATATCATGTTTCCACCTCCACCCATGGACACATGGACACATCATCCATAAATCTCTACTCATTTTGCAAAGAAGGGAGCTGTTGGCCAACTTGTCAACGAAGCAGAAAAATAGCAAAGTGAAAATATTTAGTGAACATTCAGTCCTAGGAGGATATACCTGTATTATTGATTGCAACTGGGTCAATTTAATATCCCATTCTCATGACATTAAAAACAACTTCTCGCCTTAATAGTACAAGGAGTTAAAGAGTGAGATGTCAGTGGAAATAACACAATGACAAAACAATGTAATTAAGCTGTAGTGCTGTTAGCACTGAGGTATACAGAGCAATAAAAGGCCCTCCCAGTTGATTAAAGGAAGCAGAGGGTGAAATTTTGTGCATGGAGAATCCAGCCATTACTAGTTTTGTGGTGGCTTTTCTACACCACCAAGTTACTTGATCTTAGTTGAAGTTTCTCTCAACCAGCCTGGGCATGGAGGACAAGTTTATGAATAAAGGAGGCATCTTTTACGTGCCTCAGCTACTCTCTCATGTGTCTCAGCTATTCACAATTCAGTCCCCTTCATGAATTATGTCCAGAAAGATCATGTGAAAGATCATCGTTGTGTTTTTCAGGAGATTTTACATGCAACACTCACAACCATTCTCAGTGACACAGTTCTTTTTCCCAACTACTACAATGCTTCAGTTCTCACAGCATTGCCAACATATTCAGCAATAAATATTCCAGGCAAGTTACAGCAATAAGAGTTATTTGTCTTTTTTCTTAGATTTATATCTTGGGATTCAAAGCAATGTGTGTTGTGTTTCTCTTTCAGCTTATTCCCTCAATCAGAAGACCAGGATCAATGTGTCCTTCAATGGCTAATTAGGGACTTGAACTTCAATCTTCACCATCTATCTGGATTCCCTAACTAGTAGGCTTTCTAGTTACTAACCCCTGCAATGTATTAGCTCTCCATAATTGTTGAAAGAAAAATCTTCATCAAGGTCCAGTCCAAGCTGGGAATCAATAACATGGAGACTGCTTTAGAAAGAAGGTTGTAGTTTATTGAAGAGGAGAGCCAGACAGAAAGATGGCTTTGGGGAAAAAAACTGACCGCATGGAGCAGAGTGGTGGGTTTTATACCTTCTGGGGCTCTTGAGGTTGTTTCCTGTTCCTGTTTGAGGCTTTGTATTTCCTGTATCATGTATTTTGACCTGAGTCTGAGTGTGCCCTTTTGGTATTGGTGGGTTAATCCTATTAAATCCTGTCTTGGAGTTTGGGTGGGGTATGTAGATTTGAAGACTCTTTGTCTTCCTAATTTCTTCAGTTTCTAGCTGGAAGGCTCCAACCTTTCTGAAAGGATTATTGAATTTGCATTTCTAAAAGCTGGCTTCTGCCTAGGGGCTGGTTTCTGTCTTTTTTAAAAAAAAGATCTTCTCCATTATTCCTTTGGGAAAATATATTCTGCCTTTTTAATATTTCCCAAAATATTTCTTTCTCTGGATTCTTCCCACAGTAATGAAATCCTAAACTGTACAAGTGAAGAAAAATGGAGATCTTCTAGTTCAGGGGTAGGCAACCTTGGCTCTTTTACGACTCGTGGACTTCAACTCCCAGAATTCCTGAGCCTGGCTCAGGAATTCTGGGAGTTGAAGTCCACGAATCATAAAAGAGCCAAGGTTGCCTACCGCTGTTCTAGCTCAACCCCTGTTCAAGCAGCAGATCCTAGACCATTTCAGACAAATGGCTGTCCAATCTCTTCTTTAAAAAACCTCCAGTGATGGAATGCTCACAACTTTTGAAGGCGAGCCTTTCCATTGATTAATTGTTCTCACTGATAGGATCTCTAGGTGGGATCTCTCTCTGTTAAGCTTCCATCTGTTACTCCTTGTCTTATCCTCAGGTGTTTTGGAGAATGGGTTGACCTCCTCTTTTCTGTGGCAGCCCCTCAGATATTGGAAAACTGCCATCATGTCACCACTAGTCTTTCTCTTCTTTAGACTAGACCAGTGGTTCTCAACCTTTTTAATGCCCCCCAACCGGTCGTAAGTCGAGGACTAAACCTATCGTAAGTCGAGGACTAAACCGGTCATAAGTCAAGGACTAAACCGGTCGTAAGTCGAGGACTAAACCAATCGTAAGTCGAGGACTACCCAACCGGTCGTAAGTCGAGGACTTTCCCTGCCCGGGAGCGCTGCACATGCGTGGTTCCTCCCCCTGCACCGGCTAAGGCGTAGCTGGCAAGCGGCAGAGACGGAGCAGGCCGACCACCAGCTGGCCCAGCTCAAGGGAGGTAAGGGGAAAAAAATGGTGGACAGCCTTGCTTGGCGACCCCTGTGAAATGGTCGATAGACCCCAAATGGGGTCGCGACCCATAGGTTGAGAACCGCTGGACTAGACATTCTCAGTTCCCGCAACCATTCATCATACCCTTTAGCTGCCAACCTGCTAATCATCTTTGTTGCTCTTCTCTGCACTCTTTCTAGACTCTCAACATCTTTTTGTATCATGGTGGCCAAAACTGGATGCAGTATTCCAAGCGTGATCGTATCAGTGCAGTATAAAGCGGTATCCTTTGAGGCACATTTTTTTACGACAACATTGTTGTGTTTTGGCTATGGTTTCTGGTTCCCCAATTCTACTGTATCCTCTTCACAGTATCGAGCTTCACAGAAAAACTGGGAGACATGATGGTTTGTCAGCCAACTTCAAACAATACTTTAAAATACTGATCAAGAATTTAGTGTAAGTGTAACTTTAAAAAAAAAAACTAATAATTTTGGATGGGGAAACATTGCCTTCTTCAACCTCTTTGTCTGACCCAAACAATTAAAGGCTAAGAGAAAAACCTATTTACTTATGGCACAATGTCACAAACACACAGACACTTCATACTTAATAACATCTTTCTTTCTTAGGAACATGATTTATAATTAGCTTGCAAGAACAGGCTGAACCTATTTCATGCTGAATTACAGAACATTTTGTAAGTGGCTCCTAAAAGGGTCTTAGTCCCTGCTATATACGTGTTGTTCCACCACTGTTTCATGTACTACCACTAAAATTTAAAATGCTGTACATACCAAATAGATCTATAAATTTATATAGCAACTCTCCCAACAAATGCAAACTCATTCCTAGTAACCATAAAATTACCTTCTGTTATCTATCACCTGTGAATTATGTTCTCATCACATCCAGCAGGCGAGCCGCTGAATTACGCTTCTTCCTGGGGCCTTATTTCACCATTTCTCCTTCTAAGACCTGGAATGTGAAGAAATAAAAGGGAGAAGGTAAAGACAACCTGAAGTAAGCTAAATTTGCAACCCTGTAAATCTGCTGCTATGTTTATCAGATTTGCATTTAATATGAGTACACAATTCGTAGATTATTTTTTACAGCTCTAAAAGCAAATAGGAAATTAATGGTCGAGTTCGCACCAATTCAGAACTGGATGCACAAGAGGCAACACTACTAATCCATGCCCACTGTTTAACTCTCTTAGAAGGTGATGAGGGGTGAATCAAACAACTTCCCAATGTTTGACATAGAAGGTCTTAGTCTAAATCTAGATAAAGACATTTCCCCTGTCTAGTTGTGTCTGACTCTAGAGCAGTGGTTCTCAACCTTTTTAATGCCGTGACCCCCAACCGGTCGTAAGTCGAGGACTAAACCAGTCGTAAGTCGAGGACTGCCCAACCGGTCATAAGTCGAGGACTTTCCCTGCCCGGGAGCGCCGCGCATGCGTGGTTCCTCCCCCTGCGCTGGCCGAGGCGTAGCTGGCAAGCGGCAGAGACTGAGCAGGCCGACCACCAGCTGGCCCAGCTCAAGGGAGGTAAGGCACCCGCCGGAAAAGGGGAAAAAAATGGCGGACAGCCTTGCTTGGCGACCCCCGTGAAATGGTCGATCGACCCCAAATGGGGTCGCGACCCATAGGTTGAGAACCGCTGCTCTAGGGCAGGGGTCCTCAACCTTGGCAACTTTAAGACTTGTGGACTTCAACTCCCAGAATTCTTCAGCCAGCAAAGCTTGAGGACCCCTGCTCTAGGGGGTACTGCTCATCTCTTGGTTTCTCATCTCTTGGTTTCTTAACCAAGGGAGCCAGTGTTGTCGGAAAACGCTTCCGTGGTCATGTGGCCAGCATGACTACACACTGAGGCTGATTTGCCTTTTCACCTAGATTTTCTCTTTTGCTCATATCTTGACAAGGGAATGCAGAGGTGGGAGGGATGATGTCTAGGCAACTGAGAGCCAAGGCCACATGAAGGAGAAGTGGACTGTTTCCATAATAAGAAGAAATATTATCGTTGGACAATGTGAGCACCTGGTGGGTAGAGGTGAGGGAGTCTATCGTTTAACTAAGCAAGGCTTTGAGCAGCAAAACCAGAGCTGGCTTTGCTTTCTTCTGTGCCAGTGTAAATTTTCAGTAAAGTATTATACTCTTGGTAAAATCATGTCCTGGGAGTTTCTTTTTCTGAAAATGCCAACTGGACAGTTGACAGTTAACTTCCCATCAAAGTGGTACGTATTTATCTACTTGCATTTGCATGCTTTCAAACTGCTTGGTTGGCAGGAGCTGGGCCAAGGATGGGAGCTCACCTTGCAACATGGTCCTTGGGTTTTGAACTGCTAACCTTCCAGTCAATAGCCCAGCTTCGTAACAGCTAAGCCATCGCATCTCCATGTCTAAATATACTCTCAGGGTTTTGTTTTCCTAGACCAGTGGTTCTCAACCTGTGAGTCGGGACCCCATTTGGGGTCGATCGACCATTTCACGGGGGTCGCCAAGCAAGGCTGTCCGCCATTTTTTCCCCTTTTCCAGCGGGTGCCTTACCTCCCTTGGGCTGGGCCAGCTGGTGGTCGGCCTGCTCCGTCTCTGCCGCTTGCCAGCTATGCCTTGGCCGGCGCAGGGGGCGGAACCACGCATGCGTGGCGCTCCCGGGCAGGAAAAGTCCTCGACTTACAACCGGTTGGGTAGTCCTTGACTTACGACCGGTTTAGTCCTCGACTTACGACCGGTTTAGTCCTCGACTTATGACCGGTTTAGTCCTCGACTTACGACCGGTTGGGGTCACGGCATTAAAAAGGTTGAGAACCACTGTCCTAGACTGTCCATAGGATTCTAAGAGAACATAAACTTTCTTGGCTTTTTAGTTCATAAGGGATGACTTCCATGGATTTCCATTTGATTCACTCCTGGATCTCGTATTCCAACATTTAAATAATGCATTCAGTCATGAGGTAGAGGAAATGCTTATCAGATTTCAAAACATCCCACTGCTTGGCGGGACTCCCAGATGTTGGTGGGGAAATCATGTTAATAGATTAGAGAAGTGTGTTGAAAATAATTGAATTTAACACAGGCAATTGCAAAGTTCTTTTCTGAGGAAATGCAGTCAAATGCTCGGGTAAGGGAGGAGAAATATTGGCTTTGTGATATCGCTTGTGAAAAGAGGACTGAAAGTGAAGATCACAAAATGAATTTGAATACACAGTACAATGTGATTATAGAAGCAGAAGGCAGAGATAATTGGTGCTGCATCAGTAGAAGTATATTCTTTTCACTTTATTCAGCATTGGCCAGGCCCCATCTCAAGTCCTTAGTCGAGTTTTGGGCACCACGCTTTAAGAAGAATTAAAATCAAAGTCAGAAGGGCATTGAAAGTTATTGAGCTACTGGAAACCCATCTCTGAGTTCTTTGATCTTGATTAATCCCCCAAAATAATTCTTATTAATATGTCAAAGTTCCGACTGGCAAACCCAACCAAGCAAACACCTTCGACACTTTCCAATCTCTTAGTGCAAAGCTTTATTGAGTACACCATATTGGCACATATGAAAGTAAAACCAGCTCTGGCAGGTCCCTTCCCAAACCCCTATAGTAAAAGCATCAACTTCTTCCTCCTCCCTCTGGGTCAGGTCACATTTCCATTGTTGGAAAATATTGTTATGAAATCGTATCTCTGTTATGAGACAGCATCTCTGGGTCTAGCCAGACACCTGGCCATCCCACGGTCTGCTTCCTTAATTTTTGAAGTCTGCATTGCAAACCACTCCCCTCCCACTGAGCTTGTTGGCAAGTTGAGAAGCAATGTCTTTTGCACCAGCAAGACTGGGTTTCGAAGCTTGACATACGACTGATTAAGGAGGAGGTTAAAGTATCTGCAGATTTCCATCAAGGACACTACTTTCATGTGAGTAATCAGTATATCACAGTAGTGGTGAACCCATGGCACGGGTGCCAGAGGCGGCACTCAGAGCCCTCTCTGTGGGCACACACACGGTTGCCCCAGCCCCGCCACCCCCTGTGGCCCCCTCCTCACCAGCAGCCCCCCCAGAGGAGAGTCTCCCAGGCACAGCCTGTGCAGAGCAGTGCAGCCAAGAACATGGCAGCCAGGCAGCGGGGACAAGGCTCCACCCTCACACCCTATCACATACAGATGATGCTGCGGAGTGCAGACAGAGGGCTTGGCCGCCATGATGCTGCTGGGCCACCTGGGTGATCTGCTGTGGTGGGCTGTGGAGGTGGTGGGTGGCCCTGCTGGCAGGAGATGTGGGGACGGGGCAGGGGCGAGGTGGTTTTTGGGCACTCAGTCTCTAAAAGGTTCGCCATCACTGGTATATCATATTGCACATTTTGAAAGAATTAGCTGGTGACATCATTGTTGGCCAGGAGATGCCCAGTTGGTGGCTTCTTTCATGTCCCTGGCAGGAGCTGGAGTAAAGGACGGGAGCTCAATCCTATCCCACAGCCAGGTCTCAAACATGGGCTTGCTAACCTCTAACCCAGCATCCTAACTACATGTGCTCCATTATCTGTCTATAAGCAAATTCAAAGAAAAGGGGGAAAAACCTGTTTCTATTATGATGGTAAGCAACATGTACTTGTTGAAATCATCTACTAGATGCTCACCTAGTTGAAAACTAGTCTTTACATCTAAATCACCCAATAAGAAATTGAGATACCAGAGAACAACAACAATATTTAAGTCACTGAAGAGATGTCACACAGAAGAAGGCCACAACCCAGATTATGGGACAAAGAATCATTGTCATAGAGCAGTGATGGCGAATGTTTTAGAGACCGAGTGCCCAAATTGCAACCCAAAATCCACTTATGTATCGTCGGGTGCCAGGTGGGTGTGTCCCATTGGGTGGGTGTGTCCCACTGGCTGGGCATGACTTTGGTGGTAACGGCAGACTGGGTGGGACTAAAAAGTTCAATCAATCAATCAATCAATTCCAACTTGGCAAAATATCTTTTTTCCCCCGCGAGAAATTGAAATTGATTGATTGATTGAACTTTTTTTTTTGCACATGACGGCGAAGGCCTAAAATGAAAAGGTTTTATAAAACCCAGCTGAAGGCCTAAGAGTGGGGCGATGGTGCGCGTGCCCCCACAGAGAGGGCTCTGAGTGCTGCCTCTGGCACCCATGCCATAAGTTCGCCACCATGGTCATAGAGCATTACAGAAAGACAAATTTGGGGTTGAATATTAGAAACAATTACCTAATTATTACAACATTTTGACAGCAGCAATTATTGAGGAAAGTAGATGGATTTTCATCAAGCTGTGCAGACCTCCTTCTGGAAGGATTTAAATTTTTACCCTGGAGAAGGAGTATCTTTATAGCCTTGTAATGATTTTCCATGATTATTAGCAATCAGGAGCCCATCACTATCATTTGTAAGATTTTCAATTCTCCTGCTTTATTTCTCTGCACTTTGGCTTGTCCTGCAATCTTCTTTTTTGAGATGATGTGAGACTAAAAGAGGTGGGAAACCCTGCCGAATAATCCAGAGAGCCAACTAAAATGGCCATTACACATTTATTCGTTATAAGTAATTTTGTATTTATAATTGTTAAGGAATTTCCCAAACGGAACAGGTAGTAAACAGCTTCCTACACACTATGATCCCAGCAGCACTCCTTAAGAGTATTAATTTCTTCCAAATAATAATAAAAAAGAGGCCTCCTGAGTTTACAAAATTTAATTATAAAGCTCTTCCCCTGCAAGGAGCAGTAAATGAAGCCGAGGAAACTCAGAGCACAATTGTGTCAAGTGTCAAGTTGCATGTTTTGGTTTGGCAGAGTTTTTTTGATTTGTGGATCAAAACAGCAGCAAAGGGACATTTTCAGTGCAGCCAACCCCTTCCTACTGTCTTCTCTTTGTCAATGTTTAATTTAAGGTACTTAAGACTCACTTGAAATTCCACTGTTCAGCAGGAGAAAGCCTGCTATTTACTACAAGAAAGTGGACAGTAGTTAACAATTTCCTACATTCTCCTTGTCATGGAATTCCACTTAGGATCTTCACCTGATCATTCTTCATCGTACGCGAGGAACTTAGACCCAAGCTGAGTTCATAAGCCCATGGAACCTCAGTGAACTAACTGAATTTTACTCAGTTGAGCGGATAAGGCCTAAGCAGTGAAAGAATGAATGAAAGAAAGAAGGAAGGAAGGAGGGAAGAAAGGAAGGAAGGAAGGAACGAAGTTAATCTTGGAGAAGAGACTTATGTAAAGCCAGCCTGAGTGTAGAGCAGACATGTCAAACACAAGGCCCGGGGGCTGGATGCGGCCCGCGAAGTGGTTTCATGTGGCCTGCGAAATCACCATGGAAACAGTGAGCGAACAGCCCCTGCTGCCTTGGACCTGGCCCAGGTTGGCCGGGAGCCAATGTACAATTTTGTGGTGGCCATCTATGCTGAAACGCATTCAGTCTTAGCTCCAAAGGCCGTCTAGAAACAGCAAGGAATCAGCCCCTGCTGTGTCGACCCCACCCCCTGGGTGCAAGCTGGGGAGGTGTCACCCTTTGTGAGGAATGAAGAAATGGACCATGCCTTGCCGCTTGCCCCGGTCCCACCCCCTTCTGCCAGAGACCCTCAGATCTGTCCCACTCCTGCCCAGGCCCCCACAGGCATCCTTGATGCAAACGATGTAGAGCTGGCCATGTCCACCCAGTAGGCCACACTCACCCCATCCACGCCCACCCAGTAGGCTGCACCCACCCGGCCCCCCAAGGGCAACCGCAATGCTGATGCGGCCCTCAATGGAATTGAGTTTGACACCCCTGGTGTAGAGTTTCCTTAAGCAGAAGTTGAGAGATAAAAGCAGTAACTATCTTGCTAGAAGTCTTTACAGATATCTTGCTATCTGTTCTGAATCTCGGTTACTGAATCTTGGTTCCTCTCCAACAGGAATCGATTTTTCATCAGCCAAATGCACTCCTATACTGTAGCTTCCTTCCTTATTTTTTTTGGCAAGGTGAGGAGAAACTGCTTCTATTTTTATAGTACAAGAACATTGCAAAATAAAATGTACTGAAATTCAATCATTTTGACATGGCATTGGTTTTTGACAGGACAGGAACTCAGGGCAAGAAGAGCACAGTTCAACTTCTTCCTGTGATGTCATTTCCTTTATCCACCAGAATTTCAGGAGGCCGTGCATGCCTTAAATACCATCTCAGATGCCCTTTCATCTCCAGTGTGGTTAAAAATGTCACCCACTACCCCGGTTTGCTTCAGTACAAAGAAGATTTTTTTTAAAAAAAACCTCTCTTGCACCTGGTCAATGGCTGGAGAACCATGGGTTGATAATAAAAGAGCTGTTGGCAATGAGCAATCACTAGGGTGGCAATTAACCAGCTCTTGTCATCATCATGCTGGCGTGAGGTGGTTTGCTGGGCAGAATTCCCTATTTACTTATAGTTTTGCTTCACTACCTCTGACTAGGAAGACTGGAGATATTTATGAAGGTTTCCCCATTATATAGACTGGTGGCTCAAATTCTCCTAGCTTTGTCAGTAGTGCATAGCATCTATTAACATACATGAGTATGTTGACATGCCCAGAGTAATTTTGAGTTTGGCATCAAAGATTATCCTTTTTTCAATACTGAATCCTTTAAAAAAAAAAAAAAATCATAGAAGGCTTTAATGATTTCTTGACCTGAGTTGGGGTATATTTTACAACATTTTATGACCACTCTAGTCCCATTATTTGCAAACTGATAGTTACTAGACCGTTAATGCTTTGCTATATGAGCTGGGCATGAACCTCAGACGTATTTTTTTTTTTTTAAAAAAAGAAAATAGATGTGAATCATGCATATTGATTTATCCACATATCTATACACTTTTTCAGTCGGTCATGCTAAAATAAACAAACAAATAAATAAATAAAGATTGTAAGCCCTTTGACTTAAGTATTTCTGTAATGGCTGTTAAAATCAATTCTAGCATTAAAGTCTCCACGAATGAACAATGCATTGAGTGGAAAATTGATTCTATGGTCAGAGAACCGTCCGCTGTGGCCTCGTTTGCTTTTTTGATTAGTACAGCTGTCGGGGCTGTTGTCAGAGGTCCCCTGACTTTTTTTTTTTTTTTTGCAGGACAAAAAATAAAATAAAATAACGTCTTTATGTTTGCCTGTGGATTAAAAATGAACCAGGCATACGGATTCCTTTAGAAGCAACACTTTATTTTGTCAATGGGCTTTAAAAGCAATGCCCTGGGCTGAAATGGGGGGAGGGATGCATGATTAGGCTTTAAAGGAAAATCAATGAATAGATGACACCCCCCCCCAATTGAGCAAAGGTTGTCATTTGACATAGCATTAAAAGACAGGGTTGGGTCTGCAGGTGAGACACAGGATCCAGAGTTCCAAGGTCAACATTTGCAAGATGGCAGTACAGCATCATAGTGAGGGCTCCTTGGTGCTCTCTGAGCTTGCTTGTTTTCTTGCAGACATTTCATTACCCAAACTAGGTAACACCATCAGTGCTGGTAAGGAGTGGGATTTGCTCTCAGTTTATATTCTAGTGCAGGGGTCTTCAAACTTGGCCCTTTTATGACTTGTGGACTTCAATTCCCAGAATTCGTCAGCCAGGCATGCTGGCTGAGGAATTCTGGGAGTTGAAGTCCACAAGTCATAAAAGGGCCAAGTTTGAAGACACCTGCACTAATGTCTTACCCTGTCAGTATTGGTGGGGGTGGTCTTAGAGATTCTTTAATTGGGCTGTTTGATTGGGATATTGTTTATCTGATTGTTGGTCTGGTGTTAACCTTTGACTCTGAGTTAATCTATGCTGATCTGGGTGCTGATTACTGGTGGAAAGATACTTGGGTCTTTTTGTTTCCTTTTTGGCTAGTTGACTGTCTCTTTTGCGTAGTCTATAGATATCGTTAATGTCTATGTGTGTCCAGTGCTTTTTTTGTAAAAAAAAAAAAAAAAAAAAGGTGCCGGAACTCACACACATCATACAACCTGCCTTGCCTACCCTGCAAAGTTCCATCCAAAAAAGGTGCCGGAACTCCGTTCTGGGCGTTCTATGACAAAAAAAAAGCCCTGTGTGTGTCTATCATTGGCTAATTTGTCAGATTGCCAGGCTTGTAGAAATTCCCTAGCATTTTTGGACTTGGCCTGGTCTAGGATTATCATATTTTCTGTGACTTAACTATGGTTAAGTCTGTCTATATGTTGTGAAAATAAAGAGTGTTCATCCTGTCTTCTGACTGCTAGTTGGTTTTCCTGGATTCATCTCTTTTGAGATAATGTGAGGTTCAGTCGTGATCCTGAGCCATTCTCTTGGTGATTTTGACCCACACTCACACCCCAGAAACACTCATGCCAGGCAGAACCCTGTGTTTGAATCAGAGGTTCAATGGTGGAAGAGCTGTTTCTACACCATGTTCTGGGATTAACAATACAATCCTACAAGCACCTTCCTGATATGGTCCCAGGTTACCTCGCAATCATCTTCACCCCTTCTTCCTTTCTAAACTCAACTTTGGTTTGAGCTCTTAAAAAAAAAAAAGAAAGGAGTGCTCAGAATTTACCATTTTCATGCACATTTTCATCTTTACAAAAACGTTAAGATAAAAGCATACTCACTGGTGAAAGAGGCATAGCCTTACTAATGGCGTGGGGGGGGGAGCAAATCTTGTAGTTAAATAAACATAGGAACTTTTTAGAAACATTCAGATATTGGAAAATATTTGGCCTTTTCGAAGCACATTTCACTCCAATGCTCCCACTTTTGCAGAATACCAATAAACGCAAACATTGGGAATGTTTCTTTTCAGCTAAGCAAGCAATTTAGTCATAATTGAAAGCAGATTTCTTTGTTAAGGCTTTAATGTTTTATTAATTTAATTTTCCACAGTCAGATTCCTTTTCTCCACATATCACTCTTTAGCCTAAATTTCCCCTGATATTTGTGATTATAATGTTTGTTTGTGTTGCAATATATCGTAGCTTCAGCCAGCACTGCTGGGGAAGGAACATTTTCTCCCTAATGCTTTATTTTAAAAACTCCAAACTCTACATTTTAATAATTAAAAAAAAAATCTTTAATTTTTTTCCAGTGGTGTAATAGCCTGAGTTGGTTCCACAATCCCAATTATTTAGATTAAGCTGCTATAAAGCAATGTTTCACTTTATCGACATGTAGATGGATCTGTGATTTTAACATATAATGTAAAATAATGTGTCAATCCACTAACCCAGTGTTTCTCAACCTTGGTAACTTTAGGATTGATGGCCTTCAATTCCCAGAATTCCCCAGCCCGCCATTCTGTTGAAATTGAAGTTGAATTCCACTCAACTTAAAGTTGGTAAGGTTGAGAAACATTGCACTAACCATTAACTTGCTGAGAACATCTGCACATCCCATTCACTCTAATGAGGGGCATGCTTTTCAACAGTTCTTCCCTTTGAAACAGTGTTTCCTGATGGGACTTAAGCGATGGCCATGATTTTTAGCAGTGATACTAGCCCTGTGAAATGATCTCTCCTCCAAACTCATATTTCATTTCATTTCATTTCATTTCATTTATTGGACTTATATGCCGCCCTTCTCCCCACAGGACTCAGGGCGGCTCACAGCATATTAAAACAATACAAAACATTATCCCCAATAAAAACCAATTAAAAACAAATATTTGTCGCTGTGTCTTATTAAAATCATTAAAATTGTCCCTATTTAAAATTCACCCTAGGCCAGACCCGCTTGCTGAAAAAGCCATGTCTTGAGGGCGCGGCGGAAAGCTAGGAGATCCGGAATCGTCCGGATCTCGGGGGGTAGTTCGTTCCAGAGGGTG
>NW_015386389.1:3496190-3513475 GCF_001527695.2 Protobothrops mucrosquamatus
GAACCTCAATTTGGCCAATTTGGATAATTTTCTGTTTGCACCCGCAGCATGCCACCTCTCGGGGTTCCAAACCCCATCCTCGAGGTGGGCCCTTGAGATCTTATTGGGCCAGGCCTGCGCGAGGGGTGAGTCGCGCAGGGCCAATAGGACCGTCCTAGGGTACGTCGATTAAGTCATAAGTCCGGCTGTGGGAGATCAAGAAAGGAGAAGGGGGGGAAAAAAGAATTTTCAGTCTCGGCCACACCAAGTCCTCCATCGGCTGGAATGGGGTCAAAGCCAGGATCCTCCAGGCCATCCTCCACCGGCCAGAGACAAAGCCGAGGCCACGTCTCCTGTGCCCTCCAGTCCTCACCAGGGCCTCCAACGGCCGAAGACAAGGTCGCCATCTAGGTCCTCTGGGCCATACCAGGCCCTCCGCTGACAAGCCAGGGCCGGGGGAGAGCAGGGCCGGAACTGGGTGGAGCCAGTCCTGCTAGCCTTCAGAAAGATGTTGGGTTATTGTCCTGAGCACCAAATCTCCCCTTCCAAATCCATGAATCTTCAAATAATGTAATATGTAGGAGAAGAGCAGCCAGAACTGGTGGGCAGAGTTAAATATGAGCCAGCAGTGTGCTGCTGCAGCTGCCAAAAAAGCCAACACAGTGCTAGGCTGCATTAACAGAGGGATAGAATCAAGATCACGCGAAGTGTTAATACCACTTTACAATGCCTTGGTAAGGCCACACTTGGAATCCTGCATCCAGTTTTGGTCACCACGATGTAAAAAAGATGTCGCGACTCTAGAAAGAGTACAGAGAAGAGCAACCAAGATGATTAGGGGACTGGAGGTTAAAGCATATAAGGAAAGGCTGCTGGAATTGGGTATGTCTAGTTTAATGAAGAGAAGGACGAGGGGGGACATGATAGCAGTCTTCCAATATCTCAGAGGCTACCACAAAGAAGAGGGAGTCAAGCTATTTTCCAAAGCGCCTGAAGGCAGGACAAGAAGCAATGGATGGAAACTAATCAAGGAGAGAAGCAACCTAGAACTAAGGAGAAACTTCCTGACAGTTAGAACAACTAACCAGTGGAACAACCTGCCTCTAGAAGCGGTGAATGCTCCAACACTGGAAGTTTTTAAGAAGAAACTGGACAGTCATTTGTCCGAAATGGTATAGGATTACCTGCCTGAGCAGGGGGTTGGACTTGATGATCTCCAAGGTCCCTTCCAACTTTATTATTATTATTATTATTATTATTATTATTATTATTATTATTATTATTATTATTATTATTATTATTATTATTATTATTATTATTATTATTATTATTATTATTATTATTATTATTATTATTATTATTATTATATGTGTAATCAGGCTAGAGTTGTTACATTCCCACAAGCAGGTAAAGTCCAGCCCTTCCTGAATTCCATTGAGCCTTATCTGGCACCAGTTTAGTGATGAACTTTAGTTGACAAGAATCTTGTGCATAGGCTTCAATACATCTTCTATGCTGCAACTTAACGGATGGTCCTGATTCTTTGCGCCTGAGATTAATCTTGTTTAACTTCATCCTCTAGTTCTGCCTGCTCTTCTACTACAGTATACACTAAAAGAAGGACAGGGATTCTCATTCCTCATGCATAAGGAAATGAAATTAAATGATTCATTTTCTTTCCATGGGAAATAAGGGCTTCATCCTCTCCACCAGGGTTAGGATGATAGTCCAACTATTGAAGCAATATAGTCTCAGAGGTCAACTAGTTTTGCTGAGATTGTCCTTCAGGCAAAATCATAGCAGTAGAGCTGACGTGACAATTATTTCAAGTTGACGTCCTTGTGAAATGTTGCCTCTCCTTCACTCCCCCCATTCCCAGAGTCTTTGGTCCTACTTCAGCATATGACTCACTTCATAAACCTGCCCTTAATCGCAGCCTTCATCACCATTCTATTAACATCCTATTATTTTGATGCTGTCTCTATTTACTGCTTCCATTTTAATCCAAGACAAGATTCTGCTTCTTCCTCCTGTAAGAATTTATGGACTTTAATCTTCTTTTATGAGGGACAGCTCCTTTCTCTAAAATCTGAGTAAGTGATATCCAAAAGATTCACGTTCGCCCAACATCCTATTAATATTTCCAGAAACTGGAGCGCTCGGGAGGGAGAGAACTGTGTTGTGGCCGGATCGGGCCTTCTGTTGTCATTACAATCAATGCTGATTGGGATCTACAGTAGATTACAGTTACATGTGTAATAATAATGTAAAACATAATTTTGTTCTCAGCTGATTTCTTTTGAACTACCCACCATTTCTAGCGTCCAGTGCAATTCCTTGTAAACAATCAGCACTAGACAAGTTAATTTCCTTTGTCTGGAAAGTGCTGTAATTTATTTCGGACCTAACTACATGTCCTTGTCAAGCTCTCCGCTATTAACTACTTTATTTGATTCTAAGTTCTCATTTGATATATGGCATTTGAAGACCGCCAATCTGAGTAACTTCATACAGCATTTCCCAAAATGATGGATGACGTTTGATGCCAGGATTTATGGCAGATGAAAAATCTCAGTCTGGACATCAAAAAAAAATCCAAGCAACTTTTACAGGATCAATGTATTGATTCTACATTTCAGAGAACCTGTTTAGCAAATGTCCTCCTTTCAGAAACTCAGACATACATCAGAGAAATTTTGTTTCCCTGAGAAACATTTATTTAAAATTTATCTTAATGTGGGGATATTTTTTTATTACTTAGTAATGAAGGTTTCCAGTCATTTCTACATAACCTCAGAGTCTCACAGCTGATGCTCAGAATCTAACGGTGGAGATTAAGTGGCTTTCAAATACATTAGATCATAGGTGCCTCTTGTATATCCTTGTATAATACAGAATTTTGTACAAAATGATTCTAAGGATTATAAACACAGAAACAGGATGGTTTTGAACCTGAATTAAATGATAAGCATTAACAAGGAGTGCATCATATATACCACTCAACTCCAGCACATTTTTAAAAAAAGATTTTTATTTATAAAACAGTTAAAACAAAGATGGACATAACGTAACATTCCAGTGTATATATTCCTAACAATTTGTTCCTCATCATACATATTTTTTAACAGAGCCAGAATAAAAAACACTTTTCATTTGTTCAGTCTTGACTGTATTCTCAGCTATTGTATGTCACCCATTCTCACAAGGCTTCTTCTGTTCATGAGTGTACTTAAGCAATCACTATCAGCTTAATCCATGGTTGCTTAATATTAAGCGCAAACTGGGATCTCTTCCAACATGCTAAAGCTGAGGGTTTTTTTCCCCAGTTTATGAGTTGGCTGAATACAAAAAACAAAACAAAACACACAAGCCAATGTTTTAATTCTTACATGACACTAAGCAAACCATGGATTTGTGGATCTATCTCTCTGCGGATCTTCCTGGAATAAATATAATGTAATAATAAAGTTGTCGTACAATGGCAGCATCTATTGAAAACTCGAGCAATCTTATTACAAAATGTTTAGCTATGCCTGTGACAGTCTTAAGGAGCATATTCATATTTCAACTAAAATCTCTTTTGATTTACCTTGATTCTGATAATTTTATAGCCACTATGCAGGATTTTTTGTCCAAAGTATGAAAGCAGTCTTTTTCTGAGTGTTTTTATAACTTCTCCATCTAGTATACATTTCTGGAATTCTATCAGAGGTCAGCCTACTCATGTCATGAATAGCTATACATCCAAACTATTGTTGATCTTTTGTCCTGTGCAAACAGAACTTTTTTGGAGTAGTGCATCAAAATCCAAGACAATACCCAGAATCATCCTGATCTTAATGATAGAGAATACATTCAGTTGGTTTGGATTTAGATGCTTCAGAGCCACTGAAATCAGTTGAGCTTCCTTATGACGGACTGCAAAAGATGAAAGATTTTGGGATCCTACTCAAAATCCTGCAAGTTGCGAAGAATCCTTCTACACCAGATGATACTCAGTTGTTACTATTCAGGCCATAGTGAATGGAAGCTACATCCCCTGTAGTGTGGAAATCAGCACTTCTGTTCTTTGGCTACTAAACTTCAGGAATAGTTGCTTGAAGATTCCAAGCAAGCATAGGTCCTAAATCAGTGGTTCCCAAACTGTTCTGTTATGTGAACTATTACAGATTACAAAGTTCTTGAGAACCTTAAAGCCAAGAACACTATAGCATCATGGCCCATAGACATCCCTGATGACATCCTTGGGACTCCAAAATTAAATAAATAGCATTTAAATTATTAAAATATAATGAAATTAACACAAGATTTAAATTGACATTATAAATTACAATTTAATTAAATTAACAGAGAATTTGGTGTTCCTGGTAGGAATCTGATAAAAATGGGGCAAGATGTTATCCAATTTAATGGAAGAACACTAAGCTGGTCAGATTTAGGCCATTGGAATATTTCTATGTTGGTATGACCAACAGACACATCACAGCTGAGCACTTTAGCCTAAATCTTTGCTGCCTGTTGGATTACCATGAAATGACATGGATCCAGATATTTGCAGTGTTGCAGTCTGAGCCCCCAAGAGATTTATGAAATAAGCAGAAATAATGTTAGGTACTTAAAATATTAAGAAAAGATCATGGCATCCGGCCCCCTCAATTCCTGGCAAATAGATGGGCAAGAAATGGAGGTAGTGACAGAAGAAGGGGACGACAGAGAATGAGGTGGCTGGATGGAGTCACTGAAGCAGTAGGCGTGAGCTTAAATGAACTCCAGAAGATGGTAGAGGACAGGAAGGCCTGGAGGAACGTCCATGGGGTCACGATGGGTCGGACACGACTTCACAACTAACAACAGCAACAACTTAAAGTATGAAGCAATCACCCCACACGTAGAATAAGTATTGATATCTAGGTCTGACACGATTTTCACATCTCTTTTTCCAAAACACCATATTTGTACCAAGCTTGGTGACCGTCTACCACACTTTACCTCTGTTCTCATCACACTGAAACCAGATCAGTTAAAGATCCAGCAACTACCCAACACAACAAGCTCAATTTGGTTAGGGTTGAAGGAGAATGTTGCGACAAGCAATGTTAACATCACTGCTTCATTGCCACTGATGCAAATGACATCACTCAAGTCATTTAACAGAATAACAGAGCTGGAAGGGACATTGGAGGTCATTTAGTCCAACCCACTACTCAAGCCAGAGACTCTATACCATTTCAGACAAGTGGCTGTCCAGTCTCTTCTTAAAAGCCTCCAGTAATTAAGCACCCACAAATTATGAAGGCAAGCCATTCCACTTTTTAACTGTTCTCACTGTTAGGAAATTTCTCCTTAATTCTAGGTTGCTTCTCTTCTTGATTAATTTCCATCCATTGTTTCTTGGCTTGCCTTCAGGTACTTTGGAGAATAATTTGATCCCCCCTTTTCTTTGTGAAAGCCCCTCAGGTATGGGAACACTGCTATCATGTCCCCCCATTCCTTCTTTTCACTAGACTAGCCATATCCAAATCCTGCAGCCGTTCTTCATATGTTTTAGTCTCCAGGCCTTTAATCATCTTAGTTGCTCTTCTCTGTACTTTTTCCAAAGTCTAAACATCTTTTTATTGCAATGTGGTGACCAAAACTGGATGCAATATGTTTGTATCTCTGTGCTGTTGTCACTTTGCAGTGGTCGTACTCACTCCTTAGGCCAGGGGTAGGCAACCTTGGCTCTTTTATGACTCGTGGACTTCAACTCCCAGAATTCCTGAGCCAACATGGCTCAGCTTGGAAACCTCTCCCTTTCCCCTCAGCATGGCTGGCTCAGGAATTCTGGGAGTTGAAGTCCACAAGTCATAAAAGAGCCAAGGTTGCCTATCCGTACCTTAGGCCATAGCAGGGGATGCTAATTCAAGTCTATAGAGGACAAAATTTTTCTTTTTGCTGTCCTACTTTTCCTCATTTGGATGATAAGTGATTTCCAAGGATGGCAAAGATGTTTGCATTATCCTGTCACATACCTGCCTTTCATGTGGAAAGAAAAAAACAGAGCTTTGATACTGTGATCAACAGTGTGCACACTTGCCAATTCTATTCTTTCCGAAAACTTTAGTTTTCTTAAGTAAGTTCCTATGAAACAAGTTTCAGCAGATCAGCATAAAATTTTCTTAATTTCATTACAGGCTGTAAATTAAAATTAATGAGGCTGACACCGACAATTAACAATGAAAAATGCAGATTGTTATAATTACTTAAGCAATAACATTGCTTTACATAGAAGACTTAAGGTGCTCCACAAATTATTTACAAGTGTTACATAAAACACAAAAAAATGACAATTTCAATTTATTTTGTCAGTATAAAAAACAAAAATCTTTACTAAAACCTTTCTCATTTGGGAATCTCTCGCCATGCATAATTAAGCAAATTTGATTGCAATTAAGCCTGGCTTCTACAGTGGAGTTTTAATTAATGCAAATCTGGCATCTATATCTATAAGATTAATTTTAGTGAATTAAAAGAAAACAACAAAGAGCATTTGAGAGTGTGGTTGCCTTGTTCAGACTCTTGTTTATCCTTCTTGCCTTCCGCGAAGATGCACTTTGACTGAATTGCTCGGGAGAAAGATTTTATTCAGATACATTTTGTTTCCTAATGCTTTATTAAATGGGATCATCATGCTAGCACAAAACCCATTTAAAATGTAATTATATATCCTTAGAAGCCAAAACAGACAATAGTATAGCTATTGAGAAAGGTCAAGATTTTCCTTTATGGAAATGCTTATACACATGATTATTAGCACCAAATGGTTGTATTGCAAATCTGAAAAGAAATTCTAACCAGAGGGGAGAGATGATATGCAACTTACAGTTTGATGATGGGAGGAGGAGAGTTCTCCTGGGAGAGTCTTTAGGAGCTCTTTCCTTCTCTAACATGTCTGTGGAGAACCCTGAGTTTGAAGGGAAAGCAGGTGTTTTGAAGTAGAGGCAGTGGTGGGATTCAGCCAATTCGCACCAGTTCGGCAGAACCGGTAGCTAATTTTTTGTTGCCCAGGCCCTGAATGGACTTCCGGAAGTGGCATCCACACAGAGAACCGGTTATTCACGTATATGAATCCCACCACTGAGTAGAGGGGATCTGCTACGGGCTCTTAAAGCAGCTGCCTCTTTCCCTAACTTCCGACAGCTGCCTTCTGTGACTGGGAAAAGATGTGTTTGGTTTAAGACAGGGGTCTTCTATTCTATTCACATTCTCACAGCACAAGAGATGGCCCTAATGAGCACCCCTAACTCTAACTCATTTGAATGGGAAAAATAGAAAGACTTTCTACATTCCTCTCAAATTTCACTCAAAGATCAACTGTTGGCTTTCTGATTGAGCATCTAGGAAAGGATTATAGCTCTTATTGAGTCCCGGATCATTCAATGAGAGCAGGAAAGATCACTTGAGAGTATTTCTCAACTTATCACTGAAAGCAAAAAGCCTGTTCCTCTTGTTAATATTTGACTGCTCTACTCCAGAAAACGCTGGAAGTATTATGTGGCAATTTGATAGAACTCTTCTACGTCTAGAGAAGACTCAACAGCAAGATTTCCACAGAAGAGTAAAAATGAAGGTGTACTCAGAAGAAAGTGGACATTTCTGAAGGAAAAATGTATGGTCTACCTCTACTATATATAGTCAACATGTAGCCCCATCTTCTGCAAGGTGGGTTCCTCACTGACCCTGGAGTCTCTTACAGGAGCTTGTACCTGAATCAGATCTTTTTCTCAAGAGTGAGGAAGAGATGAAGGACTAATACTATCCCCCCCCCCAAATAATTCTTGCTTTGTTAAAACAATGTGGCACTCTTGTCTTTAGATAGTTTTGTTCCACTTCCAGCCTGATAGTCTATGAATCATTTCACACACACAAAAAGGAAAGGATTTGTCTGATGATGAATGACCTACAGAAGCAGTTGTCTGGGTAGATCATATCACTAGGCTTGGATTTGTGCAAAGAAATGGATATTCTCAGATCAAAACAATCAGTTTTGTTGTGTTTTTTTCTCTTTCTCCCTTTGCTTTCCTTGTTTTTAATTAGACATTAAAATACTAATTTGGGGTTTTTTATGTCCTACAAAGGACATAAGACAGCACTCAACTATATGTTCGCATGTAAATTTGTAAATAACTAAAAAATAAGTTGCCTTCATTTGCCTTCATTCATAAAAAATAAGAATCGTGATAAATATGTCTAGGTGTTATCCTGCCTAGCATTATCTTTTATTCTGAGAATTTGTTGCTTTTGATTCTTTTTTTTTTCTTTTCCAAGAAAGAGCAAAACAGTATGTGAATATTTATTAAATTGCTGACTGAACATCAATTTTCCAGCAACTGCTATTGATCATTTGTTATTGACGTGAAAGTCTCCAATGTCTTTGCTTTTTGGCTAGTCTGTTTCTCAGCTGACATTTCCACAAGAGAACAGGAAAAGACAGAAATGCAGGAGGACTCAAGTCTCGTAGGTTGCTTTACAAAGTCTCTTCACCTCAGGAAAACATCCAAGGGGCATTTTGTATAAAGTCTCAACAACGTTTGGAATAAAAAAGAACAAAACAAAACAAAACAGACTAGATGGCAGGAGCTAAGGAGGAGAAGGAAAGAGCTACGGTAATTTGAATGCTGCTAATTTAAGAAGAGACATTTGCCTTTTGATCAAACACTAGCAAAGAGAGAGGGAGAGATTCTTTAAAGAGACCAACTAGAAAGAGCAATAAAAATAAAATACTCAATGAGTTCAAATTTCAGTGCAGGAAGAGAAAGTTGCTTGATCAATCTTCATCTTCCAAGAAAGATAATAGTGAAAGAAACATAAAGGATCGAAATGAACTTATTTTCGCTGTGAAAAATAATCCGATTTTGAATTTCAAAATGATTATCCAAGAAGACACTCGAATCCTTCCAAAAACGAGTTTTACATCCTAGTTTCAAAACTTTCACCGAGTTCAAAATGTGTGCATGTCAGGCTTCTGTGAGCTTTTTACTATATTTCAGAGCATTTTTTTTTTCCTGGTGGGACTTGATAGAATTTAATTGACTTTGAATTCTATAAATGTCTGAATGCATATTTTTACATATTGCCCTTTAAAATATAAGTGGTGCTTTGGGGGAGGGGGTGACCTATAACGTAACAGTAAATAATTGTCGTAGAACTGGTCTTTATTTCTTCTCGCTTTGTGTGTGTTAATTAAGTATACACAGGGCTAACTGCAGAGACAGCTAAATAAACAAATGACTGTGGGAAGACCTTTCTGCATACTAATCATATCTTACATCGGCAAGCGAAAGCTCTATAAATCGATTTGTTCTTTCACATCAAAAGAGAAACAGTGATGCAAGTCAGCAGTTCCTTTGTCAAAGTCACAGACATGGCTGCTCCTCACCAATGCGTTTCTCCAGGGTGGGATCCAACCGTTTTGAAAATTAGCATTATTGGCAGGTCTTCGGAGCAGATCGGTCAAGTCATTGGCAACGGGATTGGTTACCGGTTTTATGACGGCCCTCTGTGAAAGCCAATGTTAAGGAAGAAAGCAAGTCAGATGGAGGGATGGAATTACACAAAGAAGTGATGATTGGATCTCTCTTTTGTTGGCAAGAGAGTCTGTAATAGGGGGAGGAAGCAGAGATCCTGTTATTCCCCAAATCCTATGAAGTGGCAAACTTTCCTTGGTTGTCTCCCTTGAATGGAAGATACGACGTGGCTGAAAAGGAAACCATTTCAGGAGCACAAGGAGATGTTCTTCATGACATCTCAATGACAGTTTCCAATAGCAGCGCATCTCATGAACATTGGCGAGCAGCGTATCTTCCATGTCTATGGAGATTCTCAGTTATCCAGGTCATGGTTGTCCCAAAAGTGCTTTTTCACGAGGCAACTGGACTTTTTTTTTTCTCCTTGAAGTGGTACCTTGCTCAATAGTAGTAACTGTGACAGGGATCTTGGAGTCCTAGTGGACAATCACTTAAATATGAGCTAGCCGTGTGCTGCAGCTGCCAAAAAAGCCAACACAGTGCTGGGCTGCATTAACAGAGGGATGGAATCAAGATCACGTGAAGTATTAATACCACTTTACAATGCCTTGGTAAGGCCACACTTGGAATACTGCATCCAGTTTTGGTCACCACGAAGTAAAAAAGATGCCGAGACTCTAGAAAGAGTGCCGAGAAGAGCAACAAAGATGATCAGGGGACTGGAGGTTAAAACATATAAAGAATGGTTGCTGGAATTGGGAATGTCTAGTTTAATGAAGAAAAGGATGAGGGATGACAGGATAGCCATGTTCCAATATCTCAGGGGTTGCCACGAAGAAAAGGGAGTCAAGCTATTCTCCAAAGCACCTGAAGGCAGGAAAAGAAGCAACGGATGGAAACAACCTAGAACTAAGGAGAAATTTTCTGACAGTTAGAACAATTAACCAGTGGAACAACTTGCCTCCAGAAGTTGTAAATACTCCAATACTGGAAGCTTTTAAGAAGAGACTGGACAACCATTTTTCTGAAATGGTATAGGGTTTCCTGTCTGAGCAGAGGGTTGGACTAGAAGATCTCCAAGGTCCCTTCCAACTCTGTTGTTGTTGTTGTTGTTGTTGTTGTTATTATTATTATTATTGTTGTTGTTGTTGTTGTTATTTAACTGCAAAAGGAGTAAATAGACTGGCCCTTTTCAAATGAGAAACCCATCCAGAAATTCAGGAACACAATTTTCCAAACAAATAATAGAACCTTTTGGAATTTGGAGGAAGGGTTTTTTTTTCTTCTTGTAACAAAAGATCCTGCTTAACTTCATGTCCTCTCAATGTCCTTTACTTTAGCACTCACTTCATCAAGAACCTTGATGGTATCCATGTTATGTCTTCCTTTTTTCATCTTCAAAGGGAAAAACCTACAATTATCAATTTCAGAAGTTGTGGGTGGCTCCAATATTGGAGATTTTTAAGAAGAGATTGGACAACATTTTGTCTGAAATGGTATAGGGTCTCCTGCTTGAGCAGGGAGTTGGACTAGACGACCTCCACTGTCCCTTCCAACTCTGTTATTCTTTTAAAAATACTATGTATTCTGTATTTTTAATGCATAAATATATGTACTAGGTGCACAATTACCTCTGCTATATTTTCTTGGTTGCGCAATATCTATAATCTGCAGTAACTTTTTTTTTGCATAATCAAATATTTTTTTTCTTGATTATGAATATTGGGCTAGATTAGAGTCCCGAATCTTGAAACAACATTGCAAATAAGGATACAAAGTGTTAGCATGGCTGTGCCTGCACAAGCATACATGTGCACAAATACTCTACAAGGTAGATTGCATATGAATATTGTTTGTCTGAAATAGCAAATAAGGGCAAATTGTCTATCTGAATGTGTAAAGTAACTTGAACCAAATAGTTCTTTATAAGCAGGAAAGTAAAATTTCTGAAAAGTATGAACCTCCTGTTTTGAAACTTCTTCTTTTCTCATATATTTTATTGATTTTTTAAAAACATAAATCACTTAACTGTTGATAAACAGTGTGTTTTCCTGGGTTTACATTTGTAAAAGAAAAATCATTAACAATTGGTTTCTATAATTCATAATCCACATAGTACATTTTTGAAAACTGTTTTGAAACTTCGTGTGTTCTCCTACAGAAACATAGATAACGCAAAGCACACACATCTATTTAAAGAAAAAGCCCAGCCTCACAATTATTGCTGGACTTGTTGATATCTCTAAAATATATGGTATGCATTCAGAGAGAGAGGAGAACAGCAGTCACGTAATCAATATTAGGCAATTTTGTCCACCTTTTTTTTTTGGTGAGTCCAGCTGTATAGAGAAATGTGTATGGATTAATCATTAGATAAGAAAAAAAATGGCATTACGCTTTTCTGCGCAGGGGTATGCCTTTTAAAGTCAAGAGTGAGAGAGGGAGGCAACGAGAGAGCTCTACGGTCTTACATAGTCTCCAATGTTTTCAAAAGGTCATTTTTGCTTGATTAGATTTTTAGTTGCCTTCTAAATGGATCTGGACATTTATTTGCTTCTTTTGCGGTACAAATGTCCTTTGTTCTGGATTAATTTTAATCCACACAAAACATAAAGATGAATTTTCACAAATATTTGCAATAAAAAATAAATCAGAATTCCAGACAGTTCAAATGAATATAAAGGTTTATCGCAAGGTTTATCAGGAATCTGAACTAATACCAAGCTAGCAAGTTGGCGGTAGATAAGAGTCAAAGGAATTCAAGTTGGGCTGGACTCAGAACTCTTGTGGACCCGAAGGGACTCAAGACTAATGATGAGCTTGACCACACCTGTCAGGTTCAGCACAGTCATCTCCTATACCACTGATGGCGAACCTTTTAGAGACTGAGTGCCCAAATTGCAACCCAAAATCCACTTATGCATCGTCGAGTGCTGGGTGGGTGTGGCCCATTGGATGGGCATGGCCAGTTGGGTGGGCATGGCCAATTGGGTGGGCATGGCTGCGGTAGTAATGGCAGACTGAGTGGGACTAAAAAGTTCAATCAATCAATTCCAACTTTGCAAGATCTTTTTTTTTCCACGAGAAGTTGAAATTGACTGATTGAATTTTTTTTTTTTTTGCACATGGCGGCGGAGGCCTAAAGCAAAAAGATTTTATAAAACTCAGCTGAAGGCCTAGGACTGGGGTGATGGCACGTGTGCCCACAGAGAGGGCTCTGAGTGCCGCCTCTGGCACCCGTGCCATAGGTTCGCCACCACTGTCCTACATTGTCCCTTTGGGCAATTAAAGAGAAGTTCCCCTCCTGCATCTATTGCTACATGATCTAAATAGGGTGCCGTTATCGTAAATACTATCACATAATTAAACAAAATTTACTTTTTTCTTCTTCTTAAATAAGGAAACGGAACTTGTTCCCTAAGGATTCAGAAAATTGGAAAATTAGTACACACAAAGCCCGTCAGGAGCAAATGCTTCATTGCACAAGCAGAGTTGAGTATTGACCAGTGGAACAACCTGCCTCCAGAAGCGGTGAATGCTCCAACACTAGAAGTTTTTAAGAAGAGATTGGACAGCCATTTGTCTGAAATGGTATAGGGTTTCCTGCCTGAGCAGGGGGTTGGACCAGATGACCTCCAAGGTCCCTTCCAACTTTATTACTATTATTATTATTATTATTATTATTATTATTATTATTATTATTATTATTATTATTATTATTATTATTATTATTATTATTATTATTATTATTTCTGAATAGGAAGAAAATGTAGCCAGATAAATGAGCTTGGACTTGCCTTCATCCTATAAGACTGCCCATTGCAAAAAGATACGTTCAATCAATTTAGTTATAGCCCAAACACCCAAATAACAAATTACAAGCATAATCTAATAATCTATTATTTGGTATTAGATCAAACAGTCAATTAATTTAAGAAGATGCCACATATTGGCTTTTGAATGCCTTTCCTGAATAGGAATAACACAAGTTTGGAAAGTATACACCTTGGATGCTAGAAGAGCTCCAAAAGAAGGGAATTTTAAATTTATCGATTGATTTATGTATGGTACTGGTTCACATTTATTATATTCCGATGGACTCTATAGATTTACTAAATGTCTGTGGTTCAAACTGGTACTTAGATGGCATAACGATAGTGATGCTTTAAACCAATTAAACTTATTAAGGTGTCTAACCATTTCAATTATTTAACAAGCTGGTGGTGGTGGATCTCAAGAAGAATATATTTGCTACAACTGATCTTGTTTTGTTGAGTGGGGAGGCAATAGCATTATTCATTCATTAAATATCTATCCATCCATCCCCCCCATCCTGCTTGTTGGATTAATAGGTAGATCTAATCAAGACAGATGGAGAATTTGCCTAATTGAATTAATTGCATATTACTTTTTTAAAAAGACAATTGTTGCCCACAGACTTACCATATAGAAGGCCATACAGTACACACTTTTCCAAACAAAGGGCAGATTGGGGTGGAAGAAAAATGAACGTGAGGTCTCTATTGTTGTTCCCTAACATTATATAATTGTCATAATGGCTGACTGCAATGCAAATGGGCTGTTCAACATTCAAAACCAGAATGTGTCAGTCCTCCCGGTGACCTGACTTTTCTGAACGGTTGAACTGCCTCCTAACCTTCCTCAAATAGCTATTTGCAAAGAGCAGCTGTTTGTATTACCAAGTGGGGCCAGGATCTTTTAACGATCAGCAAGTTCCCATCATGCTTCCCGCTGCCAAGTAGGTCCGATACCAGATGGACCTGCTACTCTTTCTCAAACAGCAACTGGCTCCAACCATTTGCTCAAGGAACAAGGAAAGTCCCAATAACGCTGGTCTTCTATAGCAATCGGAGACCTCCAAAGTCATCAAGAACCTTAACCTAGTATAAACACACAAATGTGAATTGCCAAGTTCTGCTTGGACAGAAAATGTATCCCTTCCAATTGCTCAGTTCTGTTTCTATAAAAGAGATCTTCATCCCTACAAGCCCAAATATTCTGTACGCACATCAGTTTTCATGTGACACTGTAACAAACTAGTGTGGGTAAACCAACCCATTTTATTAAGGGCAAAACCAACAATTCCAATGAAGAATTTCAAAGGAAATGTTGATTGACGGTTCTTAAAGTTGCCAACGTGCTGAAATAGAAAATTGGGAATTGTAATATATATACAGAAGTTAAATGTTTATGACATTGTATGTGCAGTAATGATGTCTAAATTCAGAATTAACCACCCTGAATCACCCTGTAACATTTCTCTGGCCCTGCCTTTCTTTCTGAGTATGTGATATGAACCATGACATTACAATCTTATAGCTGTAGCAGGAATGAGTTATGTTTGTACTATTTCCCATTCTCATTATATTTTTGTCACAAAATGAATTAATGTTGTGCCATTTTCTATTCTCATTATAATCTTTTCCTTATGAATGGGGTATCGGAATTTTAATGCCTTTTGTAATCTGTGAATTATAGGAGGATGAGATACTACCGTACTGTGACCTTGTTTAATATTTTGCATTTTGACCAGCTAACAGTTTCTGCATAAGACATCCAAGAGGTGAGGTTAAAATGATCAGCTAATCAGTTTGTTTTGACAATATTTGATCCAAATGGTTTAGGTGAAATGAAGAACAAGTCAGAAAGATAAATGCCTTGTAACTGTGCAGAAAGGAAGTGAACATCCTATTTGAACATTGGAAGAAGGTTTTTCTTCAGTCCAACAGGAATTGGCTTAGACCCCAATTCAGAGAAGAGCAAATGTGTTTTTATAGCATTTAAACTCCTGCCGTCAAATTCATGTCACGCTGTATATAGAGTGGTATCCAAGAAGCTGACAATGCAACATACATGACCTGATCCATGAACCATTTATGGTGTGAGTTGATACCAGGAAGCCACTTTCATTTCATCCTAAACTGGAGAGAATCAAATTACAGGAACCAATTGTTCCCTGGGCCACAACATTTCAATCAACACAGGTTCTCCAAAAAAAAGGCAGTGTCTTTGAAAGGCTCCTATATACAAGACTATCCTGCAAACTTTAGAAATTATTTGGAAAAGACGTTTCAGAAAGTGCAAATAGTGATTTTAGCACTTCTTCAAAGCAAACACATCTGTTTTCAAGCTTCGGTGTGAACCCCAGAAAAGTTGTGGCTGCTTTAAGGTGCCAATTCATCAAACAGCTACATTTTTAATGAGACTCATTCAATCAACCTTGTCTTTTTCCAAACTCATGCAGAAGTCTATAAACAAATAAAGCAGTTTTACAAAGATGCCAGGCATCTCTTCTCAATAGTTGTTAAATTCCATATAGCTATTATTGTGTACATTTTCAAAGCACGTAGAATTCATATATACTCACATGAACTACACTTGTAGGTTTAGAATTCTGTGCTGTGCCTTTAGAATTCTATTATATAATATCCCAAATTATCACATCAATTTTTTAATGCTCCAACAATGGACGTTTTTAAGATGAGACTGGACAGCCATTTGTCTGAAATGGTGTAGGGTTCCTGCCTGAGCAGGGGGTTGGACTCGATGACCTCCAAGGTCCCTTCCAACATTATTATTATTATTATTATTATTATTATTATTATTATTATTATTATTATTATTATTATTATTATTATTATTATTATTATTATTATTATTATTATTATTATTATTATTAATCTCAATTTAATCAATCTAGAAAACTTCCTTTCCATGTCCGTGGACTATTTGTCACACAATAATATACATTTTACAAAATATAAAGTGATTTCACTTACTCATTCTTTTCTTTTTTTCCCCCCTTTTCCTAGAACAGAATGCAAAGCACTGTCAAACCAAATATGTTGTTGGTTTCTCTATTAGCAAATACTTAAAGCACTTCAAATAATCTTTCCCGCTTGAATTTGCCTATAAATTGAGCAACAACTGGCAATGTGGATGTGCTACTTTTTAAAAGAAAAGGAACCTTTATTATATGATAGGCAAGTATTTCTTGAAAATACATCTGCAATCCATTTTTAAGAGTACATCTGCCAGAGAGATCGTTTCACCTCCTGCCTACCTCAGTGGTGGCTGTGATTGACAAGTAAATTGGGCAATGTCAATCAACCAAATGTTGGAATAGTGCTATTCAGCTCCATCTTTTTAAAACAGCAAATGTAATTTTTATTTGGGCTTCACCATATGTATGTACAATAAATAATGTTTCCCTTAGTAGCAAGTGAAACCCATAACTTCATAAAGCAATCATTGCAGTGCTTAAACATTCCTATCTTAGATTAAGTTTAGGAATAAAATCCAGCTAAACTGTAACATTTAATGTGAGAAAACTGGATTGTTGTTTTTTCTGACAATTTTGGGATATGGGTAGATATTGAGCACTAATTTAAATATTCAAGGGATGTTTCTGTATGGAGAAAAAAATGCAATTTTTTTATATAAAATATTGTAAATGAGAGTAGAAACCAAGAATTTGGTGAATGTACAATAACAAATCTATTAAATCAAAATGTTAATGGGATTTGTGCAGAATCAGACAAGTATAAACTAAAAATATGGATTAAAACCTGTCAGAATAGTGGACTTCCGGTGGCAGGCGACCTCGTCGGACGCAGCTGTTTGCTGCCTCCCGCCTGTTTCAGCGTAAAAGCCGTTCTGACAGCTAGCATCAGCTGTCAAACGGCTTGTACCCTTCCCCTGGGCATAAGGGGATAGGTGAGCTGCCCGGGGTAGGAGTTGAGTTCCCGAGTCGTCCCATGTGGACGATGTAGGTGAGAA
>NW_015386389.1:3514245-3565898 GCF_001527695.2 Protobothrops mucrosquamatus
TTGGCTGGAAGAGAAGGAAATTTTGCTCAGTTTGAATTGGTTAGAAACTTTTGTATTCAAAGTTTGAGGTTTGATAATCGAAAAGTTTTAGTATGGAAATTAAATGGGCATAGAAAGAAAGCTAGAGTTAGGTTTAAATGTGGATAAAACGCTATTTGATGGGTTAAAAAGGCTTTAGAGATTTTGTCTGATTTAATAATGAAAGAAGGATGAGAATTGATTGTTATTATAGTTGATAATTATTAGGGAGTAAACTTGTTTAGGGGTTTAAAAGACTTTATAGATGTAGAGTAATAAATGATAGAATATGTTTTTAAAATTAGATATGCATTTTTTGGAATTACATTGTTATTTTAAATATGATAATTATTTTGAAATAGAGAATTTCTGTCTGATTTAATAATGAATGAAGGCTGGTAATTTATTTTTTTTTTGACATTATACTTGATAAGTATTTGAAGATGTATATTTCATAAAAGGGCTTAAAAGATTTTTTTATAGATGTAGATTGATGAAATTATAGATACTTACAATGGAAGACTGGAGATTGAAGTTTCGTACTTTGCTGAAATGGCAATGATTTCGGCTTACTTGAAGAACTACTTGAATGATAATTTTTATTAATATGGAGAAGATGGATTGTTTATATTTAAAATAAGCATAGAGTGGTGGAATATAATTTAGGTTTTTAGTAAATTTGTTCTTTTTTTTAAAATATTTTACCTACTCATGTAGAATAATATACTTTGTGGAGTTAGAGATATCAATACCTGTTTACTTATAATTGAATATTATCCTGGGATTAGGTTTGGGAAGTCCGGGGGGGTGGGGGTGGGGGGTTTTTTATATAGCATTGTGTAACACTTGTGATGTTCTTTTTTATGTTGAAAAATAATAAAAATCTTTAAAAAAAAAACAAAAACCTGTCAGAATCTGCTAAATTCTGGTCTGTTACATATTAAAATTGAGAAAGATCTGGTGTAACGTCCACAGATAATTTTGTATCTGCTGTGACCCAACCTATTTTCCCTTGTTAAATATAGACAGCATAATACGGATGTGAGATTATGGATTTAAACTCCACTGTGCATCACTAGACACTTATTTAAATTGACCACATTTGTCAGTTAGTATATAATTCTCCAAGTTTGAAGAGAAACTTCTGGAGATCTTCATAGTTATTTTCTTGGTTATCACACCTGGAATAATTTTCAAGGCTGACCCTAAAATCAAGTTCATTTATAAACCATTTAGGAACTGATGTGTATTGATAGAGACCATATCTTCCTCCCTTACCTCTATGCTTTGCTTCTGATTTTTGACCAGTTAGTAGAAGTCAATTTTTCAAATCTTAGGTTAATATTAATACTAACTATGGTTAGGAATCTTCCTGAATTTATGGGGAAGAATAAATGCCATTAAAATGTATGTCACTTTAAGACAGATAGGTACAATGTTTTCTATCTAGAATGTATTGCCTAATGTGTATAATATGTATTTTTTTTTACCCCCAACCCCAATCTCTTATATTGTTTTGCTCATTGTTCCCTTTTTTATTTGCTAAATAAACAAATGATTACCAAACACAGTTAGAGCTTCTCGAATTTTATCACATCTGACTCCAAATGCAGGAACAGGTGTATTTTCAAAACGATTTCTTGAGAATAACACAAAATGATTGCAAGATTGATTTTCAGTGCTCCTCTAAACAACATTTTGCTAAATCAGGTGATTTTTTTTTTCTAAGAGTTTTGCAAAATTCTCTGTAGCTGCTCTTAAAACATTTCCTCTAGCATGGATCTACTACTACTATTACTACTACTACTACTACTACTACTACTACTACTACTACTACTACTACTACTACTATTATTATTATTATTATTATTATTATTGATCATTGCACAGTCAGCCAGATGTTCAGATTGGGATAGGCAGATGTGGATGTTTGATGGTATTACAGATATCGTCGCAGGACGGAAGCAGTTCCTAGTAAGACCACTTTTTGCAATTGACTAATGGCGAATTTGTCAATGCCAATGGTGTTCAAGTGGTGCTCCAGTTGTTTTGGGATTGCACCCAAGGCACCTATTACTATTGGTACTACCCTTGCTTGCCTTTGCCACAGTCTTTCTATTTCTATTTGTAGGAATTTGTATTTTATTATCTTCTCCAGTTCTTTCTTGTCTATTCTGCTCTCTCCAAGCATTACCACGTCCACTATCCAGACTTTTTTGTCTTTCTTATCGACAATTGTTAAGTCCGGGGTGTTATGTTGCAGGTGCTTGTCTGTTTGAATTCTGAATTATTATTATTATTATTATTATTATTATTATTATTATTATTATTATTATTATTATTATTGTTGTTGTTGTTGTTGTTGTTGTTGTTGTTGTTGTTGTTGTTGTTGTTGTTCTTCTTCTTCTTCTTCTTCTTCTTCTTCTTCTTCTTTTTCTTTTTCTTCTTCTGCTGCTTCTGCTTCTGCTTCTGCTGCTTCTGCTTCTGCTGCTTCTGTTTTTCTTTGTAAGAAGCTTCTGACAGCTTCTTCAGCAAAGGAGCTTGGATTGTCAGTGTTTGATACAAAGAATTCTGACACCCTGGGAAAAAGAAGAGCTTCTGGCAATGTTCTTTCTTTTTTTTAGTTGTTTGGGGAAAACACACAGTTCGCAGAACAAGCCCAGCATCACACTTTACACCTAGGTTATAAGCAGATGCTGCTGTATGGATATTTCTCCAGTCCCCTGTATTCTGTATTTCTTGTTGTCTGTTCACTACATTGTAGATGTGCATTCCCAATGGTGGGTTAAAGTTCCTTCTTGAGACCCAAGCTAAAATAAACATCTATATAAAAGATTTGCCTGCTGCCTTTTTGTGTTCAGCGGAGATTTCTTACATTTCCAAACAGGGAAAGTGATAAGAGGGGAAATCCCCAATCTATATCACACACACACAAAATTAAGGCTCAACTCACACATGCTTATTAGTCAACTTGTGACTGAGGGTCAAACAGAGATGGAGAAGTTTCAAACTGTGCTTCAAGTGTGGCAGAAAAATGATAAATAAGTTTCCAAATAAGAAACTTGATCACAGACTAGAATTAAGTCACTTTATCCAGCTGATGCTGCAGCAGCTTGCAAGAGCCATTTGTAGTTTAAATCCAAAGCTCATACATTTTTAGGCTTTCATTCTACGTTTGAGGCCTATGATGGACAGAGTTCCTTGTGGGATCCTTGGTGCTCTCTGAGTTTGCTTGTTTTCTTGCAGACATCTAGTCATTCACTGATGTTGTAACCTAGTTTGGGTAATGCAACATCTGCAAGAAAACAACAAAGCTCAGAGAACACCATGTCAACCCTGAGCTACAAATATTCTCCTTTATTAGAGTTCATTGTTAACAAAACTGATACTCCTGCTCTGAGAAATTCTAGCTCCCAATGTAACTCACACACTAACATATTTGATTTCACACTTTTGAACCAAGATGTCAAGTTGTCCTTTGAGTCTCTCACCTCACTTAATTTAGCGATATGGTTCTCCAGTCCACGGTCGTCCTTCTGATTCTGTCGATTCAAGAAAACGAACCGTCATGCATTATATTTATCTATAGGTTATAATTTCAGATAAACACTATATTTCTCCAAAACATATATGTAGGTAAAAATATATGTGAACATGCATGACAAACATTTTCATGTGAACTATTTTTACTAAAAAAAAAATCTGAAACTGATGTGGAAAAGAATTCAACCAAATTTGACTGAAAAAAAAAGAGAAATTGAAGGAAACTGAAATTAATAGACTTCTCCAAACTTAGTTCCAACTGGCACCGTGCAGATGACTCTAACTTGTCAATCATCGCCTCTGTTATTCCTTTAAGCACTTGCTTTTTTAATAGAGTCTGTTACATCTTTAGTAAAGAGTTTCAAGTACAAAGCTTTTCCCCCAATATTTTTAGCTCACTCTATATCACTAGAAAAACTGCCCTAAGTGTTAGACATAGTAATATCATCAAGTGATGATAAATTCTATATGGGCATTTATGACATTCATTTTCTCTGAATCTATCCTTGTCATCCTAGGACATACTGCCGAGGAATTTAGCATAATTGAACAGTTAATAGATATCATTCTGGAGGGATTGGGACAACTTGCTACATCCAACTCACCATGACCAACTTGCTATAGGAGAACTTGCTGTGGGACAATTTTAACAATTCTATTTAATTATTTAAAATAAAAAAAATATTTTAATTTTTTGCCATTCACATTTAATTCTGTTCCTTCTGCATCCTTTCTTTAATGATTCTATTTCACCATTTTTTTTAATATTAGTGTAACCCTTGTCCTGCAGTGAGTTGTCCTCTGGCAAGATGGCCATGGTGAGTTGTCCTGCAACAAGTTGGCCATGGTGAGTTGGCCATGGTGAATTGTCATAGACCCTCTTCTGGATGACTGTCCTAAACATAGAAACCTGTTTTATATCAGGCCATGTTACCTGAGCAGGTAATTCTGTCTATTTGCTAGTACCAAAAGCACAGAGTATTTTACCGTTACCTACAGAGAATCGAGTTAGATGTAACCTAGGTGCAAAGCTTAACTATTTGCCTCCTCTCACACAATGATTAATGTTTCCAATGTTTTATCAGGACATGCAAAAACAAGAAACAAGGGGAAAAGCTAATTAATGAATTTTAGTGCACATGAGGAACAGAACAGAACAGAATAACAGAGTTGAAAGGGACCTTGGAGGTCTCCTAGTCCAACCCACTGCTTAAGCAGGAGACCCTATACCATTCCAAACCATCCTGTCTCTTCTTAAAAGCCTCCAGGGATGGAGCACCCACAACTTCTGAAGGCAAGCCCTTCCACTGGTTAATTGTTCCACTGTTAGGAAATTTTGCCTTAATTCTAGGTTGCTTCTCCCCTTGATTAGTTTCCATCCATTGTTTCTTATTTTGCCTTCTGGTACATTTGAGAATAGGTTGACCCCTTTTCTTTTGGGCAGCCCCTCAAATTTTGGAACACTGCTATCATGTTACCCCTAGTCCTTCTTTTCACTAGACTAGATATACCCAATTCCTGTAATCATTCATCATATGTTTTATCTATCTCATCTATCTCACCTGTTTCTCTTATGTGATTGGACAAAATCTACACATGCTCAGTGCTTTTGAACTTCTATGGAAGTATTAAATCCAGCCTGTGACCATTAGACTGCATATTGGGGAATAGAGGGCGATTGGAATACAATTTACCCTCCACTCTCATTCTATGCTACTGATTGTCCCTGAAGAAGCCACTCTATCTTCATCATTTATTCTCCTGACTTTTAAGGAAGTTCATTGAAAGATCTAAAGATCTTGTGTGAGAATGCCAAAATAACCCATTTTTTAAGAAGATAAAAGTTTTACATATCCCTTTCTCTTGACTATGTTCAGAACTATTAAAAAAAGAGCAAGGAACCTGACCCACATGGGAGATTTCTCTCTTTCAGGGGCTGGGCTATTGATGAGATGGTTATCCTGTGGATAAGCCCAAGAAAGATGTGGAACAATTCAGCCAGTGTTCAGTTCTTTATTGGCTCACACAAAGCAGACAGAATCTTGCCAGACTTAACCCTTACTACTCTCATCCTAAACAATATACCCTAGGAGATTCTAGGGAGAAGTTATATGTCTGTGGAGATTCTCAGTCATCTAGGTCATGGTTGTCTCAAAGTTACTTTTTCAAGAGGCAACTGGACTTTCTTGTTTTTCTTTGAAGACATTTCGCTTCTCATCCAAGAAGCTTCTTCAACTCTGACTGGATGGTGGGGAATGGAAGCATGGCACAACATAGGAGAACAAACCCATCAGGACAAGATTCAGCAGTCCATCGGCATAACCTGCATAACCTAAAGACAAAGGCCACTCTTTTGAAGTCAACAAAGTCCATATTTTGGACAGAGAGGACCACTGGTTTGAAAGAGGGGTCAAAAAGGCCATCTAGGTCAAAATTGAACATTCTTCTCTCAACAGAAGTGGAGGCATACAACATTATCTATCTCCAGTCTACAACACAGTCCTTTCAGCAGTTCCACGAAGGCTCTACACCCATTTGCACTACTCAGGTGACCTTGACGACACAGATAAACCTCCAGGTGGCATCAATGGCTCTCTAAAAAAATGCAAACGACCAGCTGTCTGCAAGGAGTATAAATCCTTCCATCCAGTCAGAGCTGAAGAAGCTTCTTGGATGAGAAGCGAAACATCTTCAGAGAAAAACAAGAAAGTCCAGTTGCCTCTTGTAAAAGCACCTTTGGCAGAAGGGAGTGGCTATCCTAATTCTGTTCCTCAGTCTCTTATCTAGTTGTGGACTGGACTATCTTTTGTCTCCCTTCCCTTTCTGGAATGTTTTCCTTCCTTCCTGGGAAACTGCCACTTCACTGTAGTCCGTCACCCCAGTTCCCCCTCCGTGGGTACGATCTCTCACAAATCCTGCTATCAACTTAGGATGCCTACAGATGGGTCACACCACCAAGCAAACTCAGCCTGCATCATTTTTCGGAATGGCTGTGAGGCATTTCATGACCGGTAACATCTTGAAAACAAACACATTTATAAATAAAACAGCTGAAGGGTGAGATTTTATTTTTAACAAGCCAGCTTCCCGTTTTTAAATTATTTCCTAAAATGTAACAAGTCTAATCAGGCAGAAAGCCTGGCTGATACCAACGTTGGCAACTGTGGGGGGTTGGAGACAGCCCAGGAAAGCCCCCCAGACCAAAGACAGAAGCAAAACATGGGGGAGAGTGAGGTTAATAAATGTTAGATTTCTATCCAGAGTAGATGTTCCTCACCGTCATAAACTTTCTTCATTGTGGATGCAGACAATATGCCAACTGGGGATGTAGGCTTTTCTTCTCCAGCTTGAAACTACCCTACGTATGGAAAACGTGTGTGTGTGTGTCCGTATTTGTGTTCCCATAAAAAAAACCTGATTTTAAAACAGGTTTTGATTTAATATTTGAAGAGGGGTTAACCTCCTGTGGTGCTTTAAGCATGTGGAAACCTGCCACAAAGTGGCATTTAAAAAGCAACCTTATAATGAATTCCCTTTGCAAGATTCACATCTGATGTTTGCAAGAGCTATTGTTCTATTAATAAGTGCCAGCATAACAATTCTGCTTTTCCTCCCCCCAACCCCCCCCCCCCCGGTCTTTGGGGTGAATTTTTAGAACTGTTTATTGTCATTGAAAGGATACCTTAGTCGTTACAAAAACTTGCTTCAAAGAAAGCTAACAAAATCACAAATAGAGCTGATAAACTCTTGCTGTATTTTGAAAAATCAGAGCGCTTTTTGCCCACCTTCTCCCCCCCACCCATGGTTGTGGGTTAAATATTGCTCTGAAGAGATCTCAGTATAAACTTGCTCCCATTTTAAACTGGTTAGACCTTCCTCCATTCTTATTGTTTTAGACCTTTGAATGGGAAAACAAAACAAAACAAAATAAAATAAAACTAGACCATCTTCAGGTCAGCCACCCCCCCCCTCCCCCCCCCTTTCCCCCCCCCCCCAGCCTTTCTCCGCTTCACCAGAGGTAATGCAATGAAGTATTTCACATGCCTTGAGCTGTGTTGTTGAATGATTTAAAACCGTTTTCCCATTGTAACTCTCCTGTTCTGCATTTTTATGTTTAGTGATTGTGTTTAGCAATATTGCTGGAAATATCTGGAGAGCAGTCGCACGGAAAAGATGCTGGCTACTTTCTGATGTCGGATTGCTTTTATCTGGCATAAAACTATTAAGCCGACAGTCATTATGAATCATTAATAGCATGACAGCAAAGTTGACTGCAGTGGGAAATACCAAGTCAGTTTTATTATTCATTAATACACTCCAAAAGCAGCTAACTTTCCAGAGAAAGAATAGACATCAGAATTGTAATATTTCACCCTCATGAATGTGGAAGTGTGGTTATGTTTTATCAGCATTTTTTTTTCTGGTGTTGTGATTGTTGGGCAAAAACTTTTTTATTGAATTTCTTTGGCTTTTCCCAGGTTCTGCCTTTGGTGTGTATTTCCTCTGTTGCAAGACGCAGAGCTATGATTTAAGAGTAGCCTTCTTCCAGTCAATTCCCTCTACAGTAGATGACTCTCGTGCTGTGTAGGTGCCCTTTATCTGCACTGAGGTTGAACACAGAGAAACACCGCAAGGATGGTATAAATTGTTTTCTTTGTTAAACATCCAACTTGCCTCCAGAAGCTGTAGGTGCTCCAAGACTGGAGGTTGAACAATCATTTGTCTGAAAGGGTAATAGATTTTCATCCTTGAGCAGGGGGTTGGACTAGAAGACCTTCGAGGTCTTTCCAACTCGGTTACTCTGTAATAATAATAATAATGATGATAATGTTGGGAGGGACCTTGGAGGTCATCTAGTCCAACCCCCTGCTCAGGCAGGAAACCCTATACCATTTCGGACAAATGGCTGTCCAGTCTCTTCTTAAAAACTTCCAGTGTTGGAGCATTCACTGCTTCTGGAGGCAAGTTGTTCCACTGGTTAATTGTTCTAACAGTCAGGAAGTTTCTCCTTAGTTCTAGGTTGCTTCTCTCCTTGATTAGTTTCCATCCATTGCTTCTTGTCCTGCCTTCAGGCACTCTGGAGAATAGCTTGACTCCCTCTTCTTTGGGGCAGCCCCTGAGATATTGGAAGATGGCTTTCATGTCCCCCCTCATCCTTCTCTTCATTAAACTAGACATACCCAATTCCAGCAACTGTTCCTTATATGTTTTAGCCTCCAGTCCCCTAATCTTCTTTGTTGCTCTTCTCTGTACTCTGTTGTTATTCCATCATTCTATTATTCTGTTAACATGTTTGATAAGATGAATATTCAGGCAAAGGTGATTTGAAGGTACGTTTCAGTAGTTTCACCATCAAGCAACTCTGTAATATCTGCCTTTTCATATCTTCCTTTTCTTCTTGGTTATTCGCTTCACAATAGAGAAGGCATATTTCTAGACTCCTTTAGACGCGGATGTTTCACCCAGACACTCCAATGAAAAATCATGACTGCCAACATGTCAGCTGTGGAGAAATTGGAGCATATCCTCTGCATCATTGAGTTTTTCCAAAGGACATTGTGATCTTATTGAATCCAATCTAGTTTGCTCTAAATTGCTACTTGATGCCGGATTATATTCCTTCTCCGGTGTAGCTTATGTGCCAAGGCCACCATAGGTGTCACCAGAATAAATTTTAGCCTCTATTGATGCCAGCAGAAGAGAAAGTTCTGTTTTGCCATTGTGGATTGTGCTCACAGCTAAAAGGGAGGACATTCTGACTCCATTATGAAAGGGCAAGACTTACGAACTACCTCAGTGAGGCTATGAAGACTGATTTCAGAGGAAGAGGGCTACTAAAAATGGGGAAGAATAGTTGAGATTTTGTAATGTGTATGTCTCTACTCCTAGTTCGGTCTTTGAGTCATGTATTCATAATGGTGGCTTTAACAGGTTATACTAACAATAACCAGCCAATGAAACACAAAACTCAAACATCATTTTTCTATTTCAGTTTCCTGAGGTTTCAGCCTGAATTTATGTAAATGTTTTTATTCTAAAGTCTTGGAGGTGATCAAGGTTTGGAGGAGGCATCGTTTTATTCTTGTTTTATTTGTAGTCCTTCTGGATTTGGTAAACTGCCTTGAGTTAATACAATATGGGAGTGTATAAAAAGAGAAGTAACAAATAAATACATCAATAAATAAAGTGGGGTTTTGTCTGATACATAAACAGAAGAAGAAAGAGATAAAGAGTTAGAGAGAGAGAGAGAGAGAGAGAGAGAGAGAGAGAGAGAGAGAGAGAGAGAGAGAGAGAGAGAGAGAGAGAGAGTAGGAGAAAATATGGCTTTTGTTTGTATCCTTGGGGCTGCTTTGAAAACAACAGAAACCAGTATCCAATTCATGGATCATGGATATCATTCATGGCCTAATTTTCCATTTTTAATTTTCTTCTTTCTTCCTCAGACACTGAGTTTACAGTAGGCATCTCATAACTTCAGGATGGGAGGCTTGGATGGATGGCCATAGTTTTCTGGTCACTTTCTGACCATTGTAAGTTTGGGAAAGAAGAAGGCTGTGTTTTGTAGGACACCCTGAAACGAATCACCTTAATTCAGGACTGCATAATTGCCTTCAATAACCATCAAACACATTGTTGTAAAAATGGTATTTTAGCACTTACACAGTGTACAAAAGTAAGTACAAAGGAGCAGAAGACAAAATAGTTGCCCTGACTTATTTGCAGACACGGTCAAGTTGCAAACCCCATTCTCCACGCCAATTGAGTATTCAGTACCAATAAATCAATTCAGAACGACTCCTTATTACTAAGACAGTCCTGACCCAGTTCTTGAAAATAATGATTGCATCTTTCACTGGAACAAATTGATTATTACAGATGAAACAGTAGAGAAGGCATAATTCTGGCAGTGAAGAAGAAAACAAAGCAGCTAGTCTACTGACTAGAATATATCTCATGAAATCTTGACAGAGGCTGACTAAAGTGGTATGGGTTCTTTTTTCTAAAGGAACATGTAACTTCCTTAATATGTTTGGCTTCTTCTTTTGTATCTCCGTGGTAGGTTATTCTTTTATATATAAATAAGCTGTATCCTATGGAGAAGAGAGAAGTTTCTTTCAGAAAGCATTTCACCTCTAAAGTAGGAAGGTATAAAGGAAGTAGGAAAGTTAATTTTTTTTTAACAAAAAAATAAGGTCCAAAGTTGATCCTACTGTAGAATCATATGGGACCTCACCATAATCAAGGAACTAAAGGTGAAGTCTTCCTTTAAAGCTGTGGTCATCTGAGTGGAGGCTTAAAAATTCGTAATGCAATAAATAAATAAAAAACGAATACTCATAACTATTGATCTTTATAACAGCTTCCCATATGCAATGCCTTTGCATGCTGTTTTAAGCAAGGTACATTCCCAGTCACCATCAAACACTAAAATAAGCTAAACAATGAAATTCAGCTCTGCAAATTCAGAGCAACAGCAATTCTCAAATCATACTACACCAAGGAACAGCTGCAGGGAGTGTTTCTCATCCTGGAGAATATAAATGGTTAAGTCTGTCTGGAAATGAATTACTAGACTAGGCAAGGTTACTGAGAGTTCAAGGGTGGAGTTAGTTGCCAATCAGATGGCAAAGAGGCAAGACAGTTTTGTGAATGCCAGGAGAATCATCGGCTACAATCCACGGTGTGAAACCATAATCTCCATATACTTATTTCTATGACATTCTGGTAATCCATGCCTTCGTAGTAAGTTGGTGCACCTATTAGCTGATTCATTGTCCAGTTTTTAAAAATTCCTCCATATACTTATTTCTATGACATTCTGGTAATCCATGCCTTCGTAGTAAGTTGGTGCACCTATTAGCTGATTCATTGTCCAGTTTTTAAAAATTCCTCCATATACTTATTTCTATGACATTCTGGTAATCCATGCCTTCGTAGTGAGTTGGTGCACCTATTAGCTGATTCATTGTCCAGTTTTTAAAAATTCCTTTGCTGGACCTTCTCAGCTTGGAATCATTTCAACTCTGATAGCTACTTTAACACTCAGAAACAATAGCACATTTCTTTTCTGTATGTTTCCTTATCTGGTTAAATATTCTTATTTGCTTGTAAAAATGCAAGAAAAAGTCTTCTAATCATTAGCTGTCAAAAATGTCATAATGGATTTTTACCTCAAAAACAGGTTGTTTTATTTAAAGGAGGGCGATGTGTGTCTTCATACTGGTAATGACTGAATTCCTAAAAAAAACCAGGAATCAAATGTAGAACTTGATGGTTCTCTCTGAATACAGTAGATTTGCTATGGGAATTTGGCTAAGGAAAACAAATACAGGCTTTTCTGAGACAAGAAAGAAAGAAAGAAAGAAAGAAAGAAAGAAAGAAGGAAGGAAGGAAGGAAGGAAGGAAGGAAGGAAAGAAGGAAGGAAGGAAGGAAGGAAGGAAGGAAGGAAGATAAACGTCAAAAAAGAAGCTTAGCATGATATCCTCAAGGATCCCAATCAGAAAAAAACTAAAAAAAAATAAATCTGAAATTGTTGGTTATGTACATCTATATGGAAATTGTGTACAGGGAAAATAATAACAACAGCAACAACAATGCAACAAACATTCTTTGTTAAAGAGATTTGGATTTTTAATTTTTTTTTAACCTCCTTTATGTCCTTCTCCTCCTTCATGCAGGATTCTTCTGACTGTATTTTCTCCCAGTGTGCAAAGAAACAGAACAAATAGTTCCCAACACTCTTCATTATTTCTTTTTATAGGTCACCTGTGCCCAGGGGCGTCTGTCTAACAAATAAACCTCTAAAATATAGTTCATTTTAAATAAAAAGGCAACATGCCCCAATTAGTTTTCCATTTAATTAATTTTATTTTGCATAGCTGTGAATTCTAATTTTTTTAAAAAAAAAATGTAGGTTATTTTTATATATATATATAAATAAGCTGTATACTATGGAGAAGAGAGAGGTTTCTTTCAGAAAGCATCTCACCTCTGAAGTAGGAAGGTAGGAAGCATCTCACCTCTGAAGTAGGAAGAAATCCACCTTTAGACATTTGCTAGGATCAGAGTTAATTTTTTAAAAAAGGCCCAAAGTTGATCCTACTGTAGAATCATATGGGACCTCACCATATCAATGAACTAGAAGTGAAGTCTTCCTTTAAAGCTGTGGTCACCTGAGTGGAGGCTTAAAAATTCATAATGCAATAAATAAATAAAAAACAAATACTCATAACTATTGATCTTTATAACAGCTTCCCATATGCAATGCCTTTGCATGCTGTTAGCTGTGAAAAACATTCAGAGTGACAGTACTGTGTTTCTCCGAAAGTAAGGCCTACCCTGAAAATAAGCCCTAGCTTGATTTTTATGTCTGCGCCTCATGTAAACCCTACCCTCACTCCCTAGTTTTGGGGCAAGGTGCACATGTAAAAATCAAGCTAGTGTGGGGGTGAGGGTGAAGCTGCCCCATGCACCCAGCACCCGCTTAGCTTAGAAACGCTGCAGCCAGGTCTCCTACACCCTGACATCTGTCATCACATCACTGCCTGAGTTCTTCTGCTGCCGCTTGTAGCCACATGCGAGGAGGCCGTGTGCCTCGTCGTGCCGATCACACTGCTGTCACCGTTCATGGCAGGAGGCCACAAGGATGGGCATGATGAGGCATGCAGCCTCCTGCTGTGAGTGATGGCAGTGGCACAATGTACCACGTGGCATGCAGCCAAAAGCGGCCGCAGGAGAACTTGGGAAGCAGGGCAACAGGTGTCGGAGCAAGGGAAGCCCAGCTGCAGCAGTCCTAAGGTAAGCAGGTAAGACATCCCCCGAAAATAAGACCTGGTGCCTCTTTGGGAGGCAATATATATATAAGACCAGGTCTTATTTTGGGGAAAACATGATAGCAACATTGGTGTCAGCAAAACTGCTTTCTGGGACGCATTGAAGCAGCCGCGTCTTCCATAAAACCAGCTCAGGGCTGAAATGCGGGGTCCTTGGTGCTCTCTGAGCTTGGTTGTTTTCTTCCAGATGTTTCATTACCGAAACTAGGTAACATCAACCTTTCTTTACTAGCGCTCATGAGATCACCTAGTTTGTGTCATGAAACATCTGCAAGACAACAGCCAAGCTCAGAGAGCACCAAAGAGCCCTCAGACCTGTTTCAGTATGCAACTTGCACAGATTGAGTTCATGCATTTCAACGGATGAAATTTTCACCTGATAAAGTGATATGTTTTAAATGTTTTTAAATTGTTTTTAATAGTTGTGTAATTGTAAACCACCTGGAGTCATTGGTTGTGAGGGGCTTGATAGATACATTGTATAAATAAAAGTAAACAATAACACACAACAATAACATAACATAACATAACATAACATAACAAAAACATAGAGCCCTGGTGGTGCAGTGGTTAGAATGCAGTATTACAGGCTAATCCTGCCAACTGCCAGAAGTTCGATCCTGACCGGCTCAAGGTTGACTCAGACTTCCATCCTTCTGAGGTCGATAAAATGAGGACCCAGATTGTTGGGGGGCAATTTTCTGACTCTGTAAACCACTTAGAGAGGGCTGTAAAGCACTGTGAAGTAGCATATAAATCTAAGTGCTATTGCTAAGTGCTATTGCAATAATAATATAAAATAATAAAATAAAAATAAAATAAAAATAAATAAAATAAAATGAAAAATAAATAAAATAAAATAAAAGTTAAACTGGGTTTCTTAAGCAAGCTGTAAAAACATTTTCCCCCACTCTATGTAAGAATTTTACCTAAGAGGCAATGAGAGTTATTTTAAATCCAAATTCAAGATTCTCTCCTGAATTTTATTATAACTGTGTTCCATTTTAATATGTAATTATTTTACTCAATTTGCTATTTTTAAATGACAATGATTCATTTGGAGATATGTCCTCAAAAGGCAGAACACAATCGGGAACTTTATATAGCAGCTTTTTTGTGGCTGCCAAAACTGCTAATACTCATCCAATCACATGAGGGCTCTATCTGCATAGTAAAAGATAATTAAGACTTTACACAGAAATTTGTTTATTGATTGATTGACTGACCACCTTAATCTTGAAGAGCTGCAGGTGGTGCACAAACTACAGCAAACTGCTAATTTAAGCACTGGCAATTAAATCATTTCAAGAAAAAGAGTATTCCAACTGCAATGACTAAATTTCAACTTTTTTAAAAAAATGAGGAAGGTCTAATTATTGAGCATCATAACTATGCTTCTCTTCTTTTCCACTGGCCAGTGGTAGAACATTGTCCTAATAACAATACTGAGAGAAAGATATTAAATAAACACCCTCATGTCACCCTCTTATACCGTGTTTCCCTGAAAATAAGACTGGGTCTTATTATTATTTTTTGCCTCCAAAAGAAGCACCAGGTCTTATTTTCAGTGTAGGCCTTACCTCACCTACAGCACCGACAGCTCCACCCAGCCAGTCCACTTCTTCTGGGGCCAAAGTTCTGCAGCTGCATTTGGGCCTGCATTTTGCAGTCAGGCCTTTCCAGTAGGCCTAAGCAGCTGAGTACCGAGCTATGGATTCAATCCATAGCTTGGTACTCGGCTGCTGAGGTCTTGCAGAACCGAGCTATGGACTGAATCCATAGCTCGGTTCTTGGCAGCACAAACCTTCCAAAAAGCCCTGTGATTGAGAAATGCAGGCCTGGCTGCAGAAGAGGCCTCAGAAGAAGAAGTAGGCCGGCGAGGAGAGGCATGGCTGCAAGGTAAGTGGGTGGAGGGTAGGTGGGGCAATTCCACCCCCACCCCCATCCTAGCTTGATTTTTAGGTGTGTGCCTCACCCCAAAACTTGGGCTTATTTTGGGGGTAGGGCTTATATTAGGCCCACTCCCCAAAATCAAGCTAGGGCTTATTGTTGGTGTAGGCCTTACTTTGGGGAAAACACGGTACCTACTTATATTCATAAGGAAAAGTCCGTGCAAACATTAGAGGGCAGCAGAGTATTAGAGTTTTTGTACCTCTTTGGTGACATCTAGTGGTCTTATGGATCTCTACAGGCTCTATCTGATAGCCCTGATATAGCCACTTTCTGGAGCTTTTATAGTGGAGCCTGTGTGGATCAGAGAAGATGCAGTATTACCAACTTCCTCAAAGTGGAGCTCAACCACAGCCTACCAGAAGTCCCACTCTTAGGCCAAGGTCATTCTTATTCTCTTGCTCCCCTCCAACGTTTTTATCATACTTAGAATTTCGCATTATAGTCCTGAATAAAAGTATTCAGATGACACCATTACTTTACCTGAACAAGGACACCTGCGCTGAAACTTTAATGAAGCATTTTTAACATGATAAGTGCATGGGTTTTTCAATGGCTTTATATAGAGGCTAGATGAATATCTGGTAGTCTTCTAAAAGTACTTTGCAAACTGTAGAGTGCCGAAAATTATAGACATATTTGCTACTTCAAAGAAGAGATCTAGGATAGTTCTGTTCCACCGCCAATTCAAAACACTGAGTTTTTTAAAAATTCCTTGAATTAGAGCAAAATTAGACAGAGAAAGAGAGGGAGAAGCTATGCCAGTGTCAAGAGGAAGAAGAACTTAAGGGCCAATGAAGAAAATTTAATTGGAATTGTGGTTAACACCCCCCCCCCCCAGATAATGAAATATTTTGGGGGATATTAAATGAGGCAGAATATTATATTCCTCTTAATGAGAACAGGAAAGACATTTTCTTAAAGGCAGAATGCAGCCCCAGTCTTCCTGCTATAGAAAAAAACATCCTCAAAAAGAAGCCCGAAGAGGCTAATCTTTAGGAATGGAGATTTTGTAATCCATTCAGAAAGACTGGGCCACCCTGTTCATAAATAAAACACCTTCAGCCACAGCTCCTACAGAAGGTTGAAGCTGATGGGATTAGAAAAACAAAGACTCCTAAAATCTACATTCCCCACCCAGCTCCAAGGACAGGACAGGACCTCCCAGCCGCAATGGGAGTCAGGCAACAATAATTAAAATACTAAAAGGGCACACTCAAGCACAGATCACATTTCACAATGAACAGGCATCTCAAACACAAATCTCCAAATAATGTATAAAAACCCACCTACTCTCAACTCCATTTTGTCAGCTGTCCCAGAACTACATGCTGTTGTTGGTCCTGCTCATCAATAAACAGAGATCTTCTTTTCTAAGCAGTCAGCCTCCATTTTATTTCCAACATCTTTCTCCCAGCTTGGAACTGGACCTGATTTTTCTTCCAACAGAACACACAAAAAAAGTGATATTTAGCCGTGTTAGCAATAGAGATGGGATCTACAAGAAATGTTACATTCTGGAACAATTTTATTTCATTATTAGTTAGTCACTTGATTGGATTTATATCCTGTTGTAATTCAGTGTTTCTTAGCAGCTTACAGTCCTCTCTAAGATTGCAGTTCAGTCGCAACGACGTTTTCATGATGTTAATTTTTCCCTTGATATTAATTGATTTTATTCTGATACATTACACTTTTTATTGCTACAGAGTGCCTTGAGTGATATAGAAGTAGATATGATGTTAAATAAGGATTTAATAAATAAATAGTAAGAATGCTTCCATCTTCTGCAGTCGAGCTTTGAAGATGAAAGTTTTTCTCCTTGGTATTGCCAGAGTAATTTCTTTCAAGGACAGTCACATTAGACTATTTGAAATCTCTCACCTTAATGCTCTTCCAGAGACAGCCAAGATAGCGTGATGGAAAATTTCACACAAGTTTATTCTCAAATCTAATAATATATAATAGAGCAAGCATTTACTGGCAGGGAGAAAAACACACACACACGCACAAGAGGTTCTGTGAAGCCAAGTTGAACTATATGTATCTTTCAAGGGGAAACAGCCTCACTTAGCTGAGAGTTTCAAGTTAGCCAAAGTGACCTGGATCTGAGTGCAGAACCATATGCTGTACATTCACAAATGACACTGAGAAAGCATTTACGTTCCAGAAATAATAGAAATAATTCCAGAATGACTTTTGCCTGTAGCATTCTTAACCCACCCCTGGAGTTGAGCTGCAGTAGAAGCAAAGTGGATTTCCTGAATGGAGGACCAAGGGAAATGGTCCCTAAAATCATCAGTGATTTATCAGTTGCTAAAAGAATAGTTAGCAATGTCTTGAGGGGATTCTACCCTTATCAGGGAGAGAAGACCATACATGTGCAGAATGCATGGACCGATATGATTTGAAGAATAGAGATAGAGCAAAGGAAGAGGGTGAGGCAGTAATAACAAAAACAGGGGAAAAGGAAAGAAAGACACAAAGCAAAATGTCTATGGGGATTCTCAGTCATCCAGGCCACGGTTGTCCCAAAGGTGCTTTTTCAAATGGCAACTGGACTTTCTTTGTTTTTTCCTTGAAGACATTTTGTTTCTCACCTAAGAAGCTTCTTCAGTTCTAATTGACTGATTCCCCACCAATCAGTTAGAACTGAAGAAGCTTCTTAGATGAGAAGCGAAAGAAGAAGCAAAGAAAGTCCAGTTGTATTTTGCAAAAGCACCTTTGGAATACAGAGAAAACAAACTCAAGTCAATGTGGTAGTAATGGAACACCTTGCGCCTCTTCTGAGTATCCTTAAAATATGCAAGATGTTATGGCAGAAATTATTATCACTAGAAAAAAAACCACAACGTCATGGGTTCTATTTATTAGCTGAACTTCATATCCTGGAGGCTGGTATGCCCATTGTTCAATTTTGGCTAACTGGAATCATAAAAGAGTTCAGATGTTTTGCACATAAATCTTAGCAGTCATCGCATCTCAGTGGAAAGGGGCTAGCAGCCTGGTTTCTTGTTGAACAATAATTCCCCCAACAACTACCGAACAGCACAGGAATTTGGGGACTTTCAGTCCCAGCACATCTGGATGAAATCCAGGATGGACCCAGAGACTCCATTTCTAAATACTGAACTGAGAAGAATCCAGAATAGCTCAATTGTCCCATGGGCTTATGCCTTGAATCCTGGTCATATGGAACTTTATGCACAATATGACAATTGTAATTTACTCTGTGGTGTGTGTGTGTGTGTGTGTGTGTGTGTGTGCATACATGCCTCCGAGAGAGAAAGAGAGAGAGAGAGCGAGAGAGAGAGAGCAATATGCATTTGCTTGCCACTCCCAAGCAAATGCATATTTTGAAAATAGCAATTCGTGTTAAGATAGTTATTGTGCTAAAGAATTGTGTCATTGCTGCGACTGAGCATGGCTAAAGCCATTTTCCTGCTCATTCTGGGTTTCCACATAGAACAAAGGGAGGGGGGTTGCCCAGGTGCTTCGCTGGTCATAATAATCTTTTGTCCCATGGGAACCAAGGTCATCAGCTGTTTCTGAGACTGCAGGCTGGGCATTGTGAAAAAAGCCCACCAAATAATTGCATTGGGGAACGTAGTTGCTTGCATAGTTTTATGGGATTTTTAACTTTCTATTGGGGAATTGTTACGTATGTATCCAGACTTGGTTTCACTCTTGACCGTTCTGATGCTTTGTCACTAATAAGCATGTTCTTTGAGGAATTTTCAAGCCTCCAAGTTCTGTTTTGTTCATGTCTGTCTGTCGGAACCATGACAAATTGCTGGACTGCAGTGCAAAGGATTTGCAAAGGGGAGAGAGTGCTGGAATCTGGGATAAATTTACAAGTAACACTACTACCCCCACTTCTCACACACCTCCCCAAAGTTACTAGAGGGTAAAAAGGCTAATATTGAATAGATACATACTATACATGGAGAATTAAAAGCAACGTAATTAATTTCATCACATCATGATGCACAAAGTATCTAGTGTGGAATCTCACTCTCTGACAGATGTGGCAGAGATTAATTATTAGAAGGAAAAAAATAGAGAAAATTCTCTAAAGGGCTCACAAAGAGCTTTCTCTTTGTTTGAAAGGGAAGACAAATATTTCAAGAAACACGAACAAACCTTGCAAACGTATATGTAATTCAGAGCTTGCAGCAAATTTGGAGAAATGACTGAAGCCGATGCAAACTGGTTGGGTTTAACATGACAAGCAAGGAAATCACTTGTGGGTTGGGAATCCAGCGGTCCAGGGCCTGAAACGAGTAGTCTAATTTTTTTTAATTATTTTTTTTTCTGGGGAAATGGGGAGAAAATTACAGGATGAGACCCAATAGGGAGTTATTTAAGGGCAGTTTCTCAAACTCAACACTAGCCACTGTGGAGAAAAAACAACCACAGAGATCCTACCCCACCCAAGCTTTAGTTGACATAAATAAATGAAAAGTTTTTCTTTTCTTCCATTCAATTGTGACTGATTCTTGGAGAAGACCTGGACAAATCCTGTCGTTTCCTTGGCAAGGTTTTTCAGAAGTGCTTTGCCATTGCCTGCTTCCTAGGGCTGAGGGAGAGTAACTGGCCCAAGGTCACCCAGCCTGCTTTGTGCCGCAGATGGAACTAGAGCTCATGGTCTCCCAGTTTTTAGGTTGTTGTCCTAACTACATAAAACTGGCTCTCTTAAATGAAAGTTATTGCAACTATTATAACTCTTATATTATAATATAAGTATTTTTCTGGAAAGACACATAGTCCACATCTTGGAACTTGATTTTATCAAATACATTAACCCTCCCCCCCAAAAGCCAGTATGGTTGACTAGCATTGTAAAGGACGCTGTTGAGCCAAAGTACGTGTCATTTAGACATTGGAAGTCCTGTCCTAAGCAAGGAAACCAAAAGGAGTACAAACACTGGCAAAAGAAATTGCAAAGAGATATGAGGAAAGGCCAAAAGAGGACTTGAGAAGGTTGTCACCCAAACTGTGAAGAGCAATAATAAAACATTCTTCAAATACTTTAGATATCCTCCCCTCAATACTCTTGCAGGGCAGGTACGATAAAACTCCAATAGCTGAGTGAAGATGTACATGTGGCAATGAGAAAGTTGAAGGCATCTCACATGCAAGTTCTAAGAGACATCAGATCAATGTACATTCTCCCTTTATTAGAGAGATTTCTATGGAGATGAGGTCATTTCTTTTGATCCATCTTCTTCGGGGCTCAAATCCAGCCACCACTCAGGCAGTAGCAAAATATTTTGCTGCTGCAATGATAATAGGGGGGGGGGAAATGGTTAAAGCACTGATCCCCAACCTTTCCAACTGGGTGGACCGGTGGGAGAGAGAAGAGGGGAGGGTTCCGTGAGAGTGGCAGATGAACACACAACTCCATTTGTGCAAGCAGCGGGCACGAACGCCTGCCACTCTCACAATAATAATAGCACTTAGACTTATATACCGCTTTACAGTGCTTTACAGCCCTCTCTAAGCGGTGTACAGAGTCAGCATATTGCCCCCCAACAATCTGGCTCCTCATTTTACCAACCTCGGAAGGATGGAAGGCTGAGTCAACTTTAAGCCGGTGAGAATCGAATTGCAGGCAGTCGGCAGAATTAGCCTGCAATACTGCATTCTAACCACTGCACCATGACAAAGGGAGCCACTCATGCAAGTGGAGCTGGGTGTGTATGGTCACACGCCCCCCCCCTCACTGCAGGCCACAGGCCACAGCCCGGTAATGGGCCACGGTCCAGGAGTTGAGGACTCCTGGCTAAAAGAACTAAAGATCCCTATTTTTATCAACGTTTTCCTCAGTTATTTACTAATATTTTTGGAGGACAGATATTTTAATGTATAGTTTTATTATATCAGTCTTATTACTGTTAGATAAATAAACATGGCATTGATGTAATAAGGTGTTTAGAGCATACCATATTTGATTTATTTTACAGTTGCCGATATATAACTGCGCCTACTTCTCTTTGCTGATCCTGATTGTATTTCCTATCTTTTGTCTCTCTTTTTATTATTTTATGCTGCTGGCCATTGACCGAATAAATAAATAAATTTTAGTTTCTCAAATATTTTAGAAGTAGGATGCCAGCTAGGGAGGCCATTGGTCCCTTAGGTGAAGAAGGAGTCAAGAGAAAAGAAATTGCCGATGTACTGAACATATGATTTGTCTCCACTTTCACAGGAGAAAAATTGGGACAGATCCACGGACCTGAGCTTCTGTTCTCAAGAAGGGAACAAATTACAAATGAAGTGAGCCATAGAATAGTGCAAGAGAAAAAGTGCTGGGATTACTGACAAATTGAACATCTCGATGGCATCTGCCCAAGAGTTATTAAGGAACTTAAAGCTGATATTGTGGTCCTCTGGGCTGAAATATGCAACCTGTCTCTCTATTCTGCCGCTGTGTTTGAGGACTGGAAGGTAGCCAGCATGATTCCAATTGTGAAGAACGGCTCATGGGGAAATAGAGAAAATTAGAGGTCTACCAGCTGAACATATGAGGAACGGTTGCTGGAATTGGGTATGTCTAGTTTAATGAAGAGAAGGATGAGGGGGGACATGATAAGCAGTGCTCCAATATCTCAGGGGCTGCCCCAAGGAAGAGGGAGTCAAGCTATTCTCCAAAGCACCTGAAGGCAGGACAAGAAGCAACAGATGGAAACTAACCAAAGAGAGAAGCAACCTGGAAATAAGGAGAAATTTCCTGACAGTTAGAACAATTAACCAGTGGAACAACCTGCCTCCGGAAGCAGTGAATGCTCCAACACTGGAAGTTTTTAAGAAGAGATTGGACAGCCATTTGTCTGAAATGGTATAGGGTTTCCTCCTAAGCAGGGGGCTGGACTAGATGACCTCCAAGGTCATCCCACCAGTTCTTGCTTACAGACAAATGATATTTCTTGCAGATCTTCCAATGCACCATTGTTGCTACTTTGTCATGTTGTTGTTGTTGTTGTTGTTGTTATCATCTCTTCCAGGGAAGATAGTGGAAACTTCTATTAAAATTACCAAATATTTGAAGACAAAGGCTGGTTCAAGGATATCAACCATGGCTTCAGTAAAGGAGGTCCTGTCTAACTAATTCACCAGAGGTTTTTGAGGGCTTTAAAAAACATCTGAGTAAAGGTGAGCAGGAGACATCATCTACCGAGATTTTCAAGCAGGCTTTGATAAAGTCCTTCTAGCAAGGTAAGCAGACATGGAAGAAAAGAGTTGGTCCACTGGCTAAAGAATGGAAAACACAGAATAGGAGTCAGTGAATATTTGCCACAAAGGAGAAAGATCTATTGCAATAGTGGCAAATATCTGCAGCTCGGGTATAAGATGAGGGTGAAGGTTCGTTCTCCGAGCTTCGGGGTTGGCTTCCGAACGTTTCGTTACCAGGCTAGGTAACATTTTAAGCAGTATTTAATGGATGACTGTGTCAGTGTTCTACCTATATAAAGGGCTTCAGGTGTGGGAGTGTCAAGTGAGGATCTTGTGATGGGCCAGGTGTGAGTCATCAGAGAGAGGCTTGTGATGGGGAAGTACTTCAGATAAAGGTTGTTGGAGGGTGTGAATGAGTGGGTCAAGAGTGACTCATCAGTGGGAGGCTGGTAATGGGTCTTGTGATGGGGAGATTATCTCAAGGCAGAGTCATTGGAAGGTTAACTGCTGGGGGGGGGACATGGACTTGATGTTTGGTGCTGTCTCCGGATGGCTGTTCAGTTGATTTGGATTCTGAGGGGTTCATATGCTGGTTGTAGATCAATGTGTCTGTTGATGGAATTGCTTGTGGAGTGCCAGGCTTCAATGAACTCCTGATTGTGGCGGGTGGTAGTGTGGCCGATGATTTTAGTGTTGCTCCAATTGAACTGATGTTGTTTGGTGTCACTGTGGGTAGTGATTAGGGATTGGGATCATGGCAATTGACCTATTGCTCACTCTATCTAGTTAACCAACTTATTTGTTCAATTCTCATTCTCTTGAATTATATCAGGGTTTTTTTGGGAAATAAAAGAAAAGAAACAAATTAGATTGGTCCCCAAGATTCTTGGTTACCTTACTTATCATCTACTACATTTCAGGAACATATCATTACTAGCAGGTAGCGGAATGCAATTTCAACAATATCTTATAGACCTCACAGTGTTAGTAGAAGTGCTGTTTTCCAGCTTCTGTAATTTTCCAGTCACAGTTAGGAGACTGGGGAGGAGAGTTAACGTACAAATGCAAAACTCAGCATAGACAATTAGGTGATCCACTAATATAGATCTAATGTATCATGTAATAGAATAACAGAGAAGGAAGGGACCTTAGAGAACTTCCAGTTCAACCTCAAGCAGGAGACCTTATAAACAATTCAGACTAATGGCTGTCCAGTCTCTTCTTGAAAACCTCCAGTGATGGAGCACCCACAACTTCTGAAGACAAGTCGTTCCACTGGTTAATTGTTCTCACTGTCTGGAAATTTCTCCTTATTTCTAGGTTTATTCTCTCCTTGATTAGTTTCCTTCCATTGCTTCTTGTTTTGTTTCCAGATGCTTTGGAGAATACATTAATTTCCTCTTCCTTGTGGCAGCCTCTCAAATATGGGAACACTGCTATCATGTCACTCTCAGTCCTTCTCTTCAGTAGACTAGCCATACCCAATTCCTGCAGCCATTCTTCATATGTTTTAGCCTCCAGCTCCCTAATAATTTTTGTTGCTCTTCTCTGCACTTTTTATAGAACCTCAATGTCTTTTTTATATCATGACCACCAAAACCGGATGCAACGTTTGACGGGCATTGAGCCCAAGAAGCAAAATAAATCTGATAATCCACAGCATTTTAAATATGTGGTGATGCTTCAAAAAAAAACCCCAATAACAACAAGAACTACAAAAGCAATGAAAGAAATCTCTTTTTCTGCCTCTCCGGCTAATCCTAAGAGTGTTGTTAAACTCATTAAAGAACGAAATGAATTTAGAGAAATCGGTCTCTCTCTTTCTCTGGCACTTTTTTCCATGTTCTCAGTAGAGTTCATTTCTACTTCAACAACTAAGCCAAGGTCACATTAAACTCCTTTCAATTTCCCCCAGTGCTCCAGCTAATGTCAATAGTAGAACTGCCACGCAGAGCTAAAGACTGATGGTTAGACAAAGCCATTTACACAAGGCCGAGTCTTTCATCTTCTCTCCGCCAGTGACATAAGAAAGCACTGAGGTTATTCTCAACCAGAGACTAAAACTGGCATATTAGAAAAAATGTTATTCTCCTTAGCTGTCACACAAAGGAGCTGAAGAAATGTAGAAATGTTTTCCCCTGCCTTGGTCATCAAGGGAGATCACAAAGTGACTTTAATAGCCTTCACTCAGATATTTTCACATGGTTTAAGCGATTGCCAAGTCTGATATTTTCCATTTACACTTCATTGCCATCAGAAAAGGAGAAAAAAAAATCAATATACCTACCTACTCAACTGTGTCACAGGATGAGCTTATAAAAGAAGACATCAGTCTTTCTGGGCATGAAAATATACTTATTCAAATATATCTTATTTAAAATGACATAAATTGTAGAGGTTAGTCAGGATTCGATTTCCGCCAAAATAGAAGGGTTTTAAAGTATTCCCCGACTGGCCTAGGAATAAAAATCCTTCATGTTATTGATATATACAAATGTTCTTGTTTTATGTTATTAAGGTAGCCCCTTGGCGGTGCGTACTTGGATGAAGGGACGTGAAAATTCTGCAGGAGAAATAAGAGAACAGAATATAGAATATTCTTTATTGGCCAAGTGTGATTAGACCCACAAGGAATTTGTCACCGGTGCAGAAGCTCTCAATGTATACACAAACAACAAAGTAATATAATCCTAAGAGACCAATAGGATAATGTAGTAGGAAAGATGAGAAGGATAATAGTAATACAGCCATACTACATGGGTAAATATACTTAGACATAAGATGGTGCTGTGGGAATTAGGTGTTCAGCAGTAATGGCCCGGGGAAAAAATTGTCTTTATGTCTATTTATTTTGGCACAACCCCTCACAAGACCTTCACCTGGCGTGATCCACACCTGATCCCTCACAAGACCTTCACCTGAGGTGACCCACATCTGACCCCTCACAAGACCCATCACTAGACCCTCACCTGATGTGACTACCCCATCACTAGACCCATCACAAGACTCTCACCTGACTGATTCACACCTGACCCCCTCACAACACATCACAAGACCTTCACCTGGTGTGATTCACACCTGACCCCTCACAAGACCCATCACAAGACCTTCACCTTGCATGACCTATACCTGACCCCTCACGACCCCTCACAAAATGTTCACCTGGTGTGACCCACACCTGACCCCTCACGAACCCCCTCACGACCCTTCACAAGATCTGGTGTGACCCACAACTGACCCCTCACAAGACCTTCACCTGGCATGACCCATATCTGATCCCTCACAAGTCCCATCACAAGACCTTCACCTGATGTGACCCACACCTGACCCCCTCACAAGACCTTCACCTGAGGTGGCCCACATCTGACCCCTCACAAGACCCATCACTAGACCCTCACCTGATGTGACCCTCCCATCACAAGACCTACTGACACACAAAATCCTTATAAGTAGAAGAATACCAACATTGACATTCCCTAAATTCCGCTGAAGATGTTACCTACCTACCTGGTAATGAAACATTCAGAAAACAACCCACAAGCTTGTGGAATGAACCTCTACTCTCATTAGTACCTATCTAGTAAACATATCAGTGCATAGAACTATATGCGTCACTGCAAACACTGAGAAATTCCATGACAGATAGTTATCTATCTGTCTATCTATCTATCTATCTATCTATCTATCTATCTATCTATCTATCTATCTGTCTGTCTGTCTGTCTGTCTGTCTGTCTGTCTGTCTGTCTGTCTGTCTGTCTGTCTGTCTATCTATCTATCTATCTATCTATCTATCTATCTATCTATCTATCTTGACTCTATTAATCTATTAATCTAGCCCTTGCATTATAGTACATAATGATTAAAGTGCTAGACTAGGATTGGAAAACCCTCAGTTCAAATCCACACACATCCCATGAAAGACAGAGTCCTTATAAAGCCACCTTTGAACTTCTAAAGGAAATCTAATAATAGTTTTTAAAGTGTTTAAAGTTTTTTAAACTTTAAAATTATTAACGACAATTCTTTTCTTTGCTTTCAATGTAGTCCCTTAATTCAGAGTCAGGGTGAAAGGATAGAGCTGAGCATTTACTGACTGGATACCCTTCCTGATGCCACTGGAGGTCACAGCAGATTTTTTTCCCTTTGCACCCTAAATACCGGCCACTACCTAGGATCGAACTCTCAACCTTCCGAGTGGGGGGGTGACCATCTTTACCACTAGGCTACCATGGCACTCTTTTTCTTTCTTCTCAATATTGGCTTAAAACCATAAAAACCACAAACTCTACAATGACCATCCCTGGTTGGCCAATGTAAAAATCCAACAGAGCCCATAATAGGAAACAAATAATGGAAAAGTAGATCTTAATCAGACAACACATGTCAAGGTGTAGCTTGTGAGACACACTAAGGATAATTGGTGTCAAATACACATTTTATATGTAGAAAATGAAAGACAGCATGCCAGCAATGTGTGATTCAGGGGACACATCGTCAAAATATAGTATCAGTGTAAGAAATGTATCTTGTATTCTTAACAGGTGATGAGAAGCTGAGAAATGATGAGAAGGATTAGGAAGCACTGTAGACACTGAAGACAAACAAAGATTCTCAATATTTCAAAAAAGGGGGGAAATCCCATATGCTTTTAAGAGCAAGCTCTCCTGATAGCTAGGGGAAGATAAAACTAGAAAGGTTTAGGCAAGAAGCATGATGTAGGAGAACTGAACTTGGTTTCCAAGTTGGAAAGGAGTTGGAAAGGACCTTGTCTTCTAGTCCAACTCCCTTCTCAAGCAGGGAAGACCTTCGACCACTTGATGGCAGGAGAAGAAGTAAAGGGTGGAAGCTCATCAGAAGGAGATCCAACCTGGAAACAAGGAGACACTTCCTGACAGGGAGAACAATTAACCAGTGGCACTCCTTGCCTCCAGAGGTTGTGGGTGCTCCATCGCTGGAGGTCTTCAAGAAAAGATTGGACAAGCATTTGACGGGGATGATACAAGGTCTTCTGCCTTGGGCAAGGGTTGGACTGGAAGACCTTCTGAGGTCCCTTCCAGCCCTATGACTCTAGGACTCTAGGATGGAGATTTCAGTAAAAAAATGTCAGTGATGAATCTCACAAAAAGAACATGAAAAAGCTTTTGATAGAAGATCAGAGATATGATATCAAAATTACATTAAGGCAGGATTACTCAAGGTGAACTACAGAATGGATGCCCCAATACAGGCAAATGAGGTTGAAAGAAGACAGAAATTAAACACTGAGCTATTTTCAAGAGGGGATGTAAAAAAAGAAGTAGAAAGAGTAGATAAGAATATATTCAGGAACTAATCCCACTAGAAAGTCAGGGCGGCAGGCAATAGATCAGCTCTCCAATAGGAAAGTGATTGGAATAATACTCATTAAACTGTTTAAAGCTTCAGGGGAAGAGAATGTTAAAATGCTAACAGCTTTATGTCAACTAATATCGAAAAAGACTCAGTGGCCTTCTGCTGAAAAAGGGACATGAAAAAGAATCTCCCAAAGGGGCTTTTTCAAGAGGCAACTGGACTTTCTTTGTTTTGCTTTGAAGACATCTTGCTTCTCATCCAAGAAGCTTCTTCAGTTCTAAATGAAGTCAGAACCGATGACGTTACAGTAGTGGCCAAAATTGTGGAAACCTTTTGGGAAAAGTGTATTTTTGAGGTTTGATGGCTAATAACACCACTTTTTTTGGAATAGTACCATAAAGTTATATATCAATGGAAAGATAATTTAATCAAGAATGTAATGCACTTTGTGTTTAATTATCTGTACTGTATTTTATGAAAGGTTACAGCCAAATAACCAGAAAAAGGAAGCACAACTTGCTTAGGTTGATATCAGGTAGCTTTCCTTCATCTGATTGTAGCCAATGAGCATGAGTGTTTAGAGAGCCAATCGGGTGTCATCTTGTTTTGGCAATGAGCCAATCAGATCACAGTAGGATTCAGTGATTGATGTCATGTATTGAAGCTGAGAGGAGGACATTTGTCAGTGTGTTATGTGATCGCTATCAAGTTGGTTGGGGTTTTTTTCTTTCATTTAGTGAGTTTGTAAAACGTAATAAAATTAAAGTAAGGGTGCAAAGAGTCGACTGGTTGCCCAGAAAGCGATGTAAAATAGTATTATTAAGTGAACAAGGCTACAGTTATAAAGAAATTAGAAGAAAAAATGGTGGAAACTTAACCAAAGGTAGCATTTCTACTGTACCCTTTTCCCAAAAGGTTTCCACAATTTTGGCCACTACTGTACTTGGATGAGAAGCAAAACATCTTCAAAGAAAAACAAAGGAAGTCCAGTTGCTTCTTGAAAAAGCCTCTTTGGGACAACCATGACCTGGATGACTGAGAATCTCCATAGAAAAAAAACGTACCTTTGATGAATTGCCACACTGATTCCTCATTTAAGTTTTGGTTAAGAACTAAAACAAGAATTGATGGGGAAAGAGAGGTTTCCAATGTACAAGCCGTTTCATAAAAACGTAGGGAGAACTAAGAACAAATAGCTAACCATAAAATGGATAATGGACTCAACAATCAGATATAAGACTTTATCCTTGCTTTATCATCTACAGCAGTGGCTTTGACTGGGTAGATCATGCCAGATGGTGGAACATATGGAAGCTAATGGGCGTGCCAAAACACTTGATTATACTTCTGAGGAATCTTTTAAACAAAAAGCTACTTTCGATGCTGAATCTGGAGAAACAGAGAGTCTCAGAAAGCAAAGGGAGGAGCTAAGATTGCATATTGTCCCTACATCTTTTCAATTTATACAGAGATAATGAGTATCAAGATTAGAATATGGTGAAAACTGGAATCCAAGTTGGAAGCTGAAAACAATAATTTGAGATCTACTGCTTGATTAGCAAAAAGAACATACGTAGAAGAACTCACCATGAAACCGCAACATGGAAAAATCTAGGCTGATAGTCTATATTAAGAAGAGAATTATAATGTCAGCTTGCAAGCTTAGAGAACTTGGAATTGATGGTGAAAAAGTGAAGCAAAACCAAATTGCTTTCTTGGACTCAGGAACAAATAAGATGACTAGGATGTGAGGGAAATAAAAAGATGAATCCTAGGAAGAAAGCAGTGAAAAAAAAAAGATTAGACCAGCTCATGAAGGATAAAGACATTTCAATGACAACAACCATCGTAATAGCTAAAGCAGTATATTTCGAGTGGTAATGGATAAGTCTGGAAGCTGGTCACTGAGAAAGAACAGAAAAGCCTTTGAATTATGGATCGGGAAAGTGTGACTAAGAGTTCCATGAACTGCAAGAAAAAGCAGTCAATTAGTCCCAGGCCAAATAAGAGCTGACTGTTCCCTTGAGGTTGATGTTCTGCAAGCAGAAACTCACACATTTTGGGCATGTGATGACAGCAGATGATGGACCAGGGGGAAAAAATGATTATGTCTGGCAAGCTGGAGAGAAGCAGAAGAAAGGCAAGGCAAGACAATAGAAGCGGTAGATGGATGGGATCAAAGTGATCATTGGGTTGCCCTTGAAAGGATTGCTAAAGGCAAGTCAGGATGGTGAATCCTCCTGGCTTGATGGCGCCCAATGATAGACTGATGCTCAATTCTCATTAAGCAGGTAAAGCTGCAAGGGAGTGATTGTCTACCAAACTACTGATGAGGAATTGAGTTTCTTCTAGAAATGTCTTGGAAAGTTGATGTTAAGCAGAATCACATGTTCATTTCCTTGGTGAAACAGCTTTTGAAAAATTCAGGTTCTCTTTTGGGGGGTGGGAAGAAACACCCAACTATGTGGTGGTCCCCTCATCTCTGCTTTGAAGTGGTACACCCTGGCACAGGCTTAATTCTGCAACAATGTCATAATGGCAAGTGTTTTTTGTTTGTTTGTTTGTATTTTGTTGGTTTTTAAAAAAAACTTATAGCTCCTGTACAGCTATTTGTTTTAGAGAACTAAGTCTTGGCTTCCAATCTGAATTGTGCACTTATTTTTTACAAAAAAAGGGGGGGGCGATCGAGAGCATCCTGTCATACAGCATCACAGTCTGGTTTGGAAGCATCCCTGCTTCAGACAGGAAGGCGGTGCAGAGAGTGGTGAAAATGGCCGAAAAGATCATTGGCAGCTCCCTCCTTCCCATCCAGGACATAGCACAGAAGCATTGCTTGAGCAGGGTCCGCAAGATTATCTGGGACACTACACATCCTCTTCATGACCTGTTTTCCTTGTTACCTTCTGGGAGGAGGCTTCGTGGTATCCGCAGCAGAACATCCAGATTCAGCCATAGTTTCATTCCATACAGCATTAACCTTGTGAACTCTCAAGCTTCCTCCTTCCGTTATATATTCAAGATGGACAGTATTTAATATTTATTTGTTATGTATATGTAGGGGTGTGGGTCTATACATATGTTGTACATAGTATGTTTAGGTGTGTGTCATGTATGTGTTTCGCTTTGAGAACGGGCACCTAAATTTCATTTTTGATGTGTGGCGTTGTGCCCACAGTAAAAAAATGACAATAAAGGTTGTCATCTTATCTTGCCTTGCCTTGCCTTGCCTTGCCTTGCCTTGCCTTGCCTTGCCTTATCTTATCTCTAGCATTTGTATTTGAAACACACAATTTGTGCAACATTTTCCTCTTTCTCCCCATTCATCCAGAACAGAAACCCTTCTTCCAGTGGTAGAATCTGGCTTATAAGACATTTTACTCCACCTGAAAATACTGGGTTGAAAGGGACCTCTTCTAGGCCAACCCCTTTCTCAAGCAGGAAACCCTATACCATTTCAGATGAATGGTTATCCAATCTCTTCTTAAAAATCTCCAGTGTTGGAGCACCTAAAACATCTGGAGGCAAGTTGTTCCACTGGTTAATTGTTCTAACTGTTAATAAATTTCTCCTTATTTCTAGGTTGGTTCTCTCCTTGATAAGTTTCCATCTATTGCTTCTTGTCCTGCCTTCAGGTGCTTTGGAGGACAAGTTGTCCCTCTCTTTTTTGTGGTGGCCCCTGAGATATTGGAACATTACCCCTACTCCTTCTTTTCACTAGACTAGACATACCAAATTCCTGCAATTGTTCTTCATATATTTTATGTTTTGCTCTTCTCTGCACTTTTTCTAGAGTCTCAACGAGCCAGAAGGAAACAAGAGGGCTGGCTTCTCATGATTACCGTATTCACATGTTCATTGTGACACCGGAGGCGTCAGTTACTAAGTCGTCCTCCCTACTTACAAGTACTTCAGTGTCAATTTATCAATTTAACAGCTTCGTCTTCTTAACTGCTAAACTTCTATCTCTTTAAGCCAGCACCAAAAGTCTCTGGCTGCTAATTAAAATGGAGTTTTACTAGCAAGTACACAAATTAGATCCTGTCAGTAAGTTTATTCTAACTATTGGTCATTTCTAAATGCCTTTTTAATCCCCTAATTTTTACATTAAAATTCAAAAGCCTAACTATCTTAATCACCCTTACATCAAATTCATCATTAAGAACAGGAAGCCAGATGGCATAATTTTGATTTACCGGACTTCGGCATGAATTAATGTACTGAGTGCCAATAATGAATACATCAAACCTGATATTGCAGAAACCTATGAATCTGGCATGTGAAATTAATAACATACTTTGCACAGGGAAAGCATGTAAGCTGATATAAAACCCAGGGCTAATGGCCCCTTTTATTTAAATGGTCTTTATTAGCCTTCAATGTTTGATTCTTTTAAAAAAAAAAAAAGCAAAAGAGAGAAATTTTCAGTTAAGGAAAGGCCAAAACCCTTGGAAGGAATTTCAATTCTCAGGCTAGGACATTATGTAAAGGCGCAGGATGAATTCTCATGAGCTATTCCCCCTAATTTTCACCCTGAGTTCTGCAAAGTCTTTAAATATTCCTGGAAAGATTAAAATGTGAACCTCAACATTGTAAAACACTATGAAGCGGTATATAAGTCTAAGGGCTATTGCTATTATTATAAGAAGTTTCTTCTAAAAGATAGCACAATTGCCACACATTACTCTTTGTAGCTAGGTTCAGCTCCTCTTATTAACTGTGATGACCCAGGCACAGTACAGAGGCAATGCAGTCAGCTGGCAATTCAAACCGCCCTTTAATTGCTCCAAATTTTTCCCAAATGCTGCCACGTTTCTGGCAAGCCTCCAAACAAAGGAAGACACACACACCTCTGGCTGCAAGTAGTTTCACATACAGTCTGATTAGGAGAGGAATTTACTCAAGGTCACGGAGATAACAAGGAATGACACATACATCATAAACCTAACGAGTGCCTGAGCAGTCTCAGAAGGGAAGCCAAAATACAGTCCGAGTTCTTTAAACATCCAAGCAACGTTGTCAGCCAGTCCAATGGTCAGAGTTTCTGGGTTTCCAAGCAGAAGTCAAAGAACAAGAGATCAGCAACAACATACACAAAACTCCAAGGAATCAGCATTTGTTCCCAACAAATGCCTCTCCCCACAGTGTCTTCTTAAATCTCAGTCTCCAGGTGTGCCTTGTGGAAAGGGGTGGGATGCTCTCCTCCCAAGTAGTTGAGCCTCCCTGCGTTGAGCCTCCCTCCTAGTTGAGCCTCCCTCCTTCTCTCCACTCTCCGGGTTCTAGGATCAGGTGGGGATGGCCCTTGCTCATCGCCTGAACTCTGCCTCTCCTGTTCCAATCCTGAAGGGCCTTGGCCTGTCTCGGCCTACTCTTCCCCACATTCCTCTGAAGCCATAGAAACCTCTCCCTTGCCCTCCATAGGGTCCCATTCCAGCTCATTTTCCTCCGCAGATTCAGGCTCCAATGGAGGCATGACATTAGGTTTATAACTTCTGTTAAATACAGGTAGTCCTTGACTTATGACCACGATTGAGTCCAACATTTCTGTTGTTAAGCGAGAGAGTCGTTAAGTGAGCTTTGCCCCACTTTACGACATTTCTTGCCCCAATTGTTGAGTGAATCACTGGAGCCTGCTTGTTACAATGAAGCTGGCTTCCCCAATGACTTTGCTCGTCATAAGGTGGCGAAAGGGGATCGCGTGACCCCAGGGACACTGCAACCATCATAAATGTGAGTCAAGCATCTGAATTCTGATCACGTCACCACGGGGATGCTACAATGGTCGTAAGTGTGGAAAAAATGGTCATTGGTCCCTTTTCTAGTCCTGCTGTAACGTCCAATGGTCACTAAATGAACTGTTATAAGTCAAGGACTACCTGTAGCCTGATTTGAAATTGTTTTCTATAGGAAGAGAAATTTCATGAATGAAAACTTAAAAGATGGATAGAGTTTCTCCTCTTGTAGTAGCCCTGTCTAATTCCACTTCCTTCACAGGGATATTTTCCCCCTCCTTCAAATATGCATGATCTCACATCATTGAGCATAATTTTTGCTTAATCCTGTACTATGCTGGTGATGTGCTCAGCCTTTCTTTTCATGTATCCCTCCCCTGAAATGTTGTTGTTGTTGTTAGTTGCGAAGTCGTGTCCGACCCATCGCGACCCCATGGACAACGTTCCTCCAGGCCTTCCTGTCCTCTACCATCTTCTGGAGTCCATTGAAGCTCACGCCTACTGCTTCAGTGACTCCATCCAGCCACCTCATTCTCTGTCGTCCCCTTCTTCTCTGGCCCTCAATCTTTCCCAGCATTAGGCTCCTCTCCAGTGAGTCCTTCCTTCTCATTAGGTGGCCAAAGTACTTGAGTTTCAAGTACTTTGTTGGCCTGCCCCAAATTCTATATCCATACAGGGTAGTCCTTGACTCACCACAGTTCACTTAGTGACTGTTGGAAGTTACAATGGCACTGAAAAAAGTGACTTATGACTATTTTTCACAGTTATGACCATTGCAGCATCCCCACAGTCACACGATTTACAACTGACTCACATTTATGACGGTTGCAGTGTCCTGGGGTCATGTGATCCCCTTTTGCAACCTTCCAACAAGCAAAGTCCATGGGGAAATCAGATTCTCTTAACAGCCATGTTACTAATTTAACAATTGCAGTGATTCACTTCACAAATGTGGCGAGAAAAGTCATAAAAATGGGGCAATCCTCACTTAACACATTTCTCACTTAGCAACATAAAGTTTGGGCTCAAATTGAGGACTACCTGTATTTCAAAATCATGGCCTATAGAGCTTTTGCATATCTCAAAACTGAAATGAATGTAGAAGCAGGACCGGCGTACATCTTGTGAGCTTACACCATAGCTGAACGCACTCACAATTCCTGTAGTAATCATGCATGCAGGTGCAAGGGACGTGCAATGGAGTTGTTAAGCCAACACAACTTGGTTGCATTGAACTCACAAGAGAAACAGGGGAGTTTTTGCCCCAAGTCACAACTTCTTAGCGGCTGGAAGTTGTGAAGGCCAGTGCTAGAGCGCTATTTCTTCTTGGATATAGTCAGCTGCTCTGAAGTCACAGCAAAATTGATGGAAGACCTCTGATTAAACAGGGACATATTTTCCCCTTTAAGCACTTAGGTATCCATTCAACAGTGAAAAATATTGGAGAGCTGTTATCTTAGAATCATAGAAATTCTAAGCAAAAGTCCTTTTTCAATGGCACTGTATTAGCCTGTCAAGAATAAGTTGGTCCCAGCTGCAAATATTTTTACTTTGGCAACTTTATGCAGCTCATTTGACAAACATAAAATGAATAAATGTAACTCTTTGTGGTTTGTCCATTGTCAATGTGTTAACATGCTTCATCTGAATGTACATTAATGAAGGGTGGTTGAAGGAGTTTACACTCCTGATTTAAAGAACAGAAAAAAACATTTTTTTCCAGTGCTATTTTTTTCCTCTTTCTCTTTTTCTTTCTGTCTTTTTTTTTTGTTCCTTAGAAGTTCACAAGAGTAGATATACAATTATATCCGACTTGCTGATGCAAAGGAACTGAGCATTTAGTTTCTTGTCACTGTCTCTGAAATTCCTAAAGGTACAATTAGCATTTCATTTGACATAATGTTGAAAGGTTCATAGATTGATCTTCCCTAAAATGCAGCAAGAATTTTTTGAAATGCAAATTTTGACATTTATTAACTTTTATTCCAGATCTGTTTATAGACTGTAAAACTGTGCATACATTTAACTCGAAGAAGCTAAAAGGACAATGTTTAGGAGGATACTCTGTGTTACAATAAAAGTCTGTTTTATTGTTTCAACAATGAAATTTTTATTATCTCAGATTTATGATAGCAGCACAGCAGTTTTTACTGCATGATTCACAGTGTTTTTATAGATATATATTCAACAAACAAGGAAAGAAATTGGACTGCGGGCCCCCTCTCAGGAGTACATTTCCCTCCTGAAATAATGTCAATGGTTTTTTACCTTCAAAGCTCTGCATTTTCTAATCAATTAACAATTCTAATTGTGCAGAAACAGGAGTTCACTTTGCTCAGAGAATTGGTCAGCAAACGCTTCTTGCATTCTAGGCCTGAAATGTTGACTCAAAAATTAAAGGCAACAATGCCAACTTTTTGCTGTCTTTGGGCTGCTAAGTCTGATTGGTAGCAAAATGTTTGCGTTTTTCGGACTTCTTTGCTACCATCTGCGGGATATTCAGAGGTCTGCAGGCCAACCGTGGCGCCTTTATTGTTCCATTCATATTACTTTTATTCAAGTAGTCATTCTAGAAAATAATCCTGGTCAATAAAAAGCCAACAAGCTATGCCAGACTAAGAGCAATTAGTTAGAAAAGGGCGTTGCACGCTCCATGTGTCCTAATGGGATGCCTGCCGATGGGATAAGACTGGAAGTAGCAAGTTTATTTGCCTTTCAGATCATCCAGCAGCATCTGAAGGAACATCTGGAGGAAGCCAGATTGGATGAACTGCTTTACAGACACACACACAGAGAGAGAGAGAGAGAGAGAGAGAGAGAGAGAGAGAGAGAGAGAGAGAGAGAGAGAGAGAGAGAGAGAGAGAGAGAGAGAGAGAGAGAGAGAGAGAGGAGGGAGGGAGGAGGGAGGAGGGAGAGGGAGACTCTCCTCCAGGGGGGCTGCTGGTGAGGAGAGGATCACAGGTGGAGGTGAGGCTGGGGCAACGGCACGTGTGCCAGCAAGGAGGGCTCTGAGTGCCACCTCTGGCACACATGCCATAGGTTCGCCACCACTGTCCTAGGGGATTTTTGGGTATCACCTCCCCCCAACAGCTAAGGGGAGAGCATTGAAGCATGCTGAAGTTAGTGTTCTTCAAATTATCTCACTAGTTTGTGAAAAAGGATTGAATACTCAGGAAAATGTTCTTGGGTAGAGCAGATTGGCTCTGCTGGGTTTCCAGTTCTTAAATACGTTGTATAAATGCACTCAATACATGTTCATAACCCATCACTAGGAACACCTCCCTGGACCGCTAAAAAAAAATAATGGTTAAAATCTTGGGTTTTGGTTATATAATGTAAACCATTTTGCAAAGCTTTTCTCCTGATGAGTGTTACATATATTTTTGAAATGACATAAATAACAAACATTCCATAGTTCAGGAAAATCTAGCTCTTTGGTGAATAATTAGCTGTCACTTTGCATGTTTCTAGACCTGAAATTTATATACCCATTAAAATCCACGGTGAACATCTGGCAGAATTGAAAAGATGGGTCAGAAAAATTGCTGATGATCTGAAGCTAATTGTTCTTCCTCCAGATTAGCATCTGTGAGTAAATTATTCAGACAAAAGGGAAAAAAATCTTGAAGATTTACTTGAGATATTCATTTTTAGTATATATATTATTTTCCCTGACTATAAAATGCATGCCTTTTTCTTCTTGGTAACTGGTCTGAATGAAAAACCAGAAGTAGTCTGGTAGCATTCTTTATGGCAAACAAATTTGATTCTGACGCACCAGCTTTTGTGAAACACAGGTCACTTCTGGAGATGCTGATAAAAGCTGGTATCTTTAAAAAAAAAAGCTTTCAAAAACTTATGCTTTTGAATAAACTTTGTCAGTCTGGACTGCAGTCTTGAACCCCTAATGGAATATTTAACTAGACTAAGGAAAGAGACTCTGTTCAATGGTGTAGTAGCACAAAGGGTCAACATCATTCATATTACCATAATTGCTATAAAAGGGTTGTTCAAAGATCAACCTATATATTGCAAATACTGTAGACATAACTTTTCCAACAATACATTTGAGCTGAATAAATTATACACATGCCTCTATTAGCAAAAAGAAATCTACTTTATTTTGAATCACTTTTTTTCATGTTGACCTCTCTCTCCCCTCAGCTCCAGTGGATTCCAGTGATTTGATATCTACATATTTCATGTCATAAATCTTCATTCTGGCATAAGTCTTCATTCTGACATTCAGCTAGCAGTTATTTCACCCACTGTATTTTTATAAAAACTGTTTAAAATGTTCTCTTGACTGCTAAAATCATTTCATTCTGAATGTAGTTTTCAGCTTTTAGTGTGTTTGAATTTTTGGCACAGATCCATCGGATTTATTTATGTTATTAACCAGGTTTCACCAAGCCTGTTTCTTCTTAACAGATGGATTTTGATTTATCTAATGTGCAAGTCAGAAGGGCCCTTTTGCTCATAAGCAAGTGATGGAAACCTACATTTCTTCAGCTATCTCCAAACTGATGTTTTTGGAGAAGTGGAGGGCAAGGAAAAAGCAGGTTGGTGTCCCACAGCCCAGAGAAGCATGAAGTCTTCAAGATGAACAGACCTGCTTTCCAATACTCTATACAGTCTTCTTTAAAGCTATCCAAGTTAGTGGCCATATTTGCCTCTTGTGCCAATGAATTTTGCAGGATACTTTTACGTAAAGAATGATGTCCTTTTGTCTAAATCTCCTTCCAATCAACTTCATCAGCGACCACGATGAAAATCACACAGGATTCTGAACTCAAGTTGCTTGATAGATGAAAAAAAAACATGTCTACATGTCTATGCAGCTTATATAGAAACCCAAGTTTAATTTGACCTTTTGGATCTCCTAAAATGGAGTACCTAGAAAATCTTAAAAAACATAATTGCTCCATCTGTAACTGTGTCAAAATTTTGACTGTATAGTTTAGCATACATTTCATTTAACTGGAATTTGCAAGCAAGGCATATGCATTCCTGCAACAGTTAGTTAGAAAAGCCAAACTCATTACTTTACTCTCTTGTAAATAGTGAATTAAAGACTGCCTGAATTTTTTGCATCGGTAGTAGTAAGTAGTTGAATGTTTATATCTCTATCTCTATCTCTATCTCTGTCTCTGTCTCTGTCTCTGTCTCTGTCTGTGTGTGTGTGTATGTGTATGTGTATGTGTATGTATATATATATATATACACACACACACATATATACATACACACATATATATATACATACATACACACACATATATATCAGCTTTGTGATACAAGTTGCATAATTCTTCCACAAAGTCTTTGTAAAAGTCATTTCAAAATTACAAAAAGATATTTTGTAATTAGATCCCACTTGTTTTTCTGTGTCGCTGGAAAGACAAAGCAAATGCTGATTAAAGCAATTAAAAGTTTCCTTTGCTGAAAGAAATGTGCTCAGACAACTCCTATTTTGTTTGTACATATCTTAATAAGTGCTAGCAAACTATAATGCAATCTGTCATCAGTTATATTTGTATGTTTCTTTACTGCTGGGCCATTTTCATACTTAATTTTCTGCTTTATATACAAATTAAGGGCAACTTGTTATCCAGAGTTCCTTCCATGTTTAATTAAGAAATATCACTACCAGAAGAAGATGCTCAGTGCAGATTCATGGTGTACTAGATGTCCCTGAAGGAAATGGGATGACACTGTGGTGAGAATCAGCAACCAGATAGTGAAATCAGGACAGCACAATCTTTCCAGATAAAGTAGAGACTGTGAGATCACCCATGTTCCCTCCGGACAGATGCTCTTCATGAGTAGAGTAGAGGAACTGAGGTTTTCGCAGTTGGCTTATGAGCGGAGTGTCTGTGAGTTGAGCATTTCCATTCAGTGTCATAGCCGTAAAAGATGGTTAAAGGACAATGTTACGAAAGTGTGGAACAACAAAGATGATTAGGGGACTGGAGGCTAAAACATATAAGGAATGGTTGCTGGAATTGGGTATGTCTAGTTTAATGAAGAGAAGGACGAGGGGGGACATGATAGCCATGTTCCAATATCTCAGGGGCTGCCACAAAGAAGAGGGAGTCAAGCTATTCTCCAAAGCACCTGAAAGCAGGGCAAGAAGCAACTGATGGAAACTAATCAAAGAGAGAAGCAACCTAGAACTAAGGAGAAATTTCCTGACAGTTAGAACAATTAACCAGTGGAACAACCTGCCTCCAGAAGCAGTGAATGCTCCAACACTGGATGTTTTTAAGAAGAGACTGTACAGCCATTTGTCCGAAATGGTACAGGGTTTCCTGCCTGAGCAGGAGGTTGGACTAGATGACCTCCAAGGTCCCTTCCAACTTTATTATTATTATTATTATTATTATTATTATTATTATTATTATTATTATTATTATTATTATTATTATTATTATTATTATTATTATTATTATTATTATTATTATGAAACAATGGGATCCTCATAACTGAGAACAAACCACACTTATTTTCTTAGATGCAGAGAAGGCCTACGATAATTTGAACTGGGCTTTCCCGTTCCAGGTTTTTGATGGTATGAATTTTGTAGAGAACTTTATAAAATGGGTAACATTAATCTACTTCATTGAAAGCATAAGTAATAGTTAGCCTTAGAAAACCACGTAGATCCAAAAAGAACTAAAAAAGGGATGCCTGCTGTCTCCTTTGTTGTTTATTTTGGTTCTTGAAGTACTGAACAGAAACATAAGACAAGAGAGGATTGTTGGAGTAAAGATTAAAAAAAGAAACTTTTGCACAATTGGACAAAAGTCGTGGAACTTTGATTTTGTATATTACAACTACAGCAAGATTATTTTATGTACGAAGATGGAAAGATTCAGAAATACCTACAATGGAAGAATAGTTGGTAAAGATGAATTTACTGAGATGGCTAAATTGACAAAAAAAAGTCAGGTTTAGCCATCTCAGTAAATTCATCTTTACTAGCCATTCTTAGTTGGTAATTTGGTGATTAGAGAAATAACAATAACTTTTTTGGGGGCTGACTGGAAACACTTTTTGTGTGAAACAGAAACAAATATGCTTATGATTTATTGTACTTATGATTACATGTACTATAATATTTATAATATATTATAAAAAGAAAAGAGTCATGATGTAACTTTAGAGAGAGAGAGCTAAACTTATCATTGTACTTATAACTACTTAAAGAAGATTGAAAGCAAGACACAGTCCAAAGTCAGTCCAAAGTCCAAACACGAGTTTGAGAAACAAGATGTACGGAACAGGAACAGGAAGCAAGGAACTGGACACATCCCAGCAACGTCCATGTTTGGGGGCGGGATTAAATAGGGCAAGGCCAGTACAGCCCTTCACAATGAGTGAGGCTGCCTCCTCGCAAGTACCCTGGCTGACCAGCAGTGGACCGGTTTCGTCTCTGCCCTGAATGTCCTTGGATTGGGAAGAGGTGTGGACTCCACCTCCTCAACTTCGCTGACTGTTGACAGCTGCTCTTGTTCCTCATCCAAAGCCTCCAAGCTAACTTGCTGCAGCTGTGGCTCTCTCATCTCAGGTTTAGCCTGACACCCATCTGGTCGTTCCAGCTGTGACTGCTCTGTAAAGCTGGAGCCCTCCGCTTCCTGGTCCAAGTTTCTCCATGCTCCCGTACTCTCCTCTTCAGAGGTGAGAAGATCGGCTCCTCCTCCTCTGAATTTGCATCCAAAGAGGAGACCCGAGGCAGATCCATGACACCTGTAAGGAAAACACTCAGATCTGGGCATCTTTTCCTAAGGAGGAACCTGGTGATTACCATATACTTTGCATGCCAATTTTTTTTTAAAAAGCCTTCATTGCAGACTCCAGTTCTGTAAAGATGGGTAGAACGTTTCTGCAACAAAGCTCAAAAAGCAGGCACTACTGTCTTCAGTGTCTCTTTCGATCCATCAGCCAACGGCTTTCTTTTAAAAATTATTTATAGTGTTTACAGTGTTTATAGTATATGGTGTTTATTGTGTTCAGCAATAAAGCCACGCTCTGCTGATTTTTATCTAGAATGAATGTGATCAAAGTGGAAAATGGAAAAGAAACATATTTTAAAGCTCATCGATAGACATTCATTTTTGTAATTAATATTCAAAGAAACTATAGAGCATTGAAAAAGCAGTTACGATCATTTTCTCCAGTCTCCAGCACACTAGAAATATTACACTCAACTAAAACCAGGTAAAAGGCCCAGATGCTTTATTCCTGCAAGAGTCAGGTCAGTAGTGTTCATAAAATTGTACCATATAAGTCAGGGGTGTCAAACTCAATTTCATTGAGGGCCGCATCAGCATTGCGGTTGCCCTCGGGAGGCTGGGTGGGTGTGGCCAGGATGGGTGCGGCCTACTGGGTGGGCATGGATGGAGTGGGTGTGGCCTACTGGGTGGGCATGGCCAGCTCTACATCGTTCGCGTCAAGGGTGCCTGTGGGGGCCTGGGCAGGAGTGGGACAGATCTGAGGGTCTCTGGCAGAAGGGGGTGGGACCGGACAAGCGCCAAGGCATGGTCCATTTCTTCATTCCTCACAAAGGGTGACACCTCCCCAGCATGCACCCAGGGGGTGGGGCCGACGTGGCAGGGGCTGGTTCCTCGCTGTTTCCAGATGGCCTTGTGGAGCTAAGACTGAATGCGTTTCAGCATAGATGGCCACCACAAAATTGTATATTGGCTTCCAGCCGGCCTGGGCCAGGGCCAAGGCAGTGGGGGCTGTTCCCTCACTGTTTCCAGGATGGCTTCGCGGGCCACATGAAACCACTTCGCGGGCTGCATTCGGCCCCCGGGCCTTGTGTTTGACATGTCTGATATAAGTGAATATTTCAGTAACCAATCACATTATTAGGTGCTATTAAGAATACAGGAAGCCGGGCTTGTAACGAATCAATTTTAGATGATCCTTATACTTCTATCAATAATTTTCACAATCGTTTTTCAGGTTTTATGCATGTGTTTTCCTGCTTCTCAGCATGCCCTCTGCCACTGAACTATTAATTTATTCACTCCAAGGAATGAAGTGAATTATTTTACATTACAGATCATCTTCACCAGCAGATCATTTCAATACTGACTACGTCTCATTTACTCCCTTTGCAACAATGCATTCCCCAGCCAGCTTTCCTGCTTTTGGAGGTTTGTAGATGGCCTGTGGGATATGCTTGCACTATAATCACAATAAAGCACACATGATGTTTCCCATTCTGCCAACTTCTCCTATATTTAGAACCCACAGTGTTTGGTATTTGGTCTTATGATAAGCAGAGATGCTGAAAGTGTTTTGTCCTCTTTGCCATTTGACATCTCATGGTGAAGATTTTATATGTTGACATTATTATTATTATTATTATTATTATTGTTGTTGTTGTTGTTGTTGTTGTTGTCGTTGTCATCGTCATCATCATCATCATCATCATCATCATTAATTTCACAATATAAAAAAAGATGTTGAGACTCTAAAAAGATGTTGAAATTCTAGAAAGAGTGCAGAGAAGAGGAACAAAGATGATCAGGGGGAAAGATACTCACTGGAAGATGGAGAACTCCCACTGCTGCCAGTTTTAAGTTGATTTCTCTCTCCACAAGCAAACAAGACACAAAGTATGTTCTGAATAGATGGGTATGTTCCAACAGCTGAGTGATATTTTCAACTCTCTCTGTCTGTATCTCACTTTAAAACTTTAAAGCTCTGCAGCTCCGAAAAAGAAGGGCAATCTGACTCACTCACCCACACTTGCCTCTTTCACAGAAGACAGAACCCGTTTCTGCTTAGAGCATGTACCCAATAACCTGGTTCGGTCAGAAGGGCTATTTTTACTTTTTTATTATTATTCCATAAACTCTTCTCCTTTCATGCTACTTTAGAAACTTCAGACCCATCCGCCAGGCAGGTGAGCTGCTCCCCACCCACCCTCCCCGCTTGCGAGATGCTTCGCTGCCATTGACCTCCCCACTTCTCCTAAATAGCCCGAGAAGGGCAACAAAATTGTCAATTAGATTTGCGGTATGCTGGACTCAGCCTCACTTCCACTTGACTGCATAATCATGCATATCTTTCTCCTATATCGGGAGCTGTTCAAGCCTATAATAACTAGGGTTCAACAAGTCTGAAATGCTTTCTCTCGCCGATGATATGGAAATTGTTGATTTGCTACAGATTATTCTGGGTCTAGGCAGAATGTCATACCTTGGAAAGCTCAGACAACGTGGAATAACAGGAGAAATATCAGCACTAAGGAGAGCATCCAATTGTCATATTGTTGAATATGAGAGTGGGATCAGATCATGATCAGATCCCATATCATCATGTCTGTCACACATTAATAGCCTCTCCTGATTGGAGGGTTCAGCCTGTAACAGGAAAAAAAAATATCCCAAACTCAAATTAGGATTAGAGAACAAACTCCCTATAGAGACAGCAAAGCAGATTAACACTCTCGGGTCAATTTGCAAATGATAAATACTTGCATTTTCTTATCCAACTGCCTACACAACTTGTGGAATCCACTCTGTCTTCACACCAGGTTCAAAATGACTGATTAGAGATTGTTGAAGACTTGGCAATTTGCACTCCATTGATTGTGCCCTAAATTCCTGAAGAAAAAAGGCTTTGATATAAATATATCCTCTGCCCATTTTTCAGGAAAGTGATTGTTTGCACTCCCTGGTAGGATGTAGATTTTAGACAGATACATGATGATAGATAGATAGATAGATAGATAGATAGATAGATAGATAGATAGATAGATAGATAGATAGATAGATAGATAGATAGATAGATAGATAGATAGTGAGATAGATAGTGAGATAGATAGTGAGATAACGAGATAGAGAGTTAGAGAGATAATGAGATAGAGAGATAGAGATAGAGATAGAAACAGAAATAGTTTGAGAGACAGAGAGAGAGAGAGAAGAGAGAGAGAGATAGAAAGACAGAGACAGACAGGGAGACAGACAGAGACAGAGATAGAGACAGATGTGGAGTATATATTACAAAAAAGGAAAGAAAAAGAGAGATAGAGATAGAAACAGAAATAGTTTGAGAGACAAAGATAGAGGTAGAGATAGAGAAAGAGAGAGAAAGAAACAGAAATAGTTTGAGAGAGAGAGAGAGAGAGAGAGAGAGAGAGAGAGAAAGACAGAGACAGAGACAGAGACAGACAGAGACACAGAGAGAGAGACAGAGAGAGAGATAAATAGAAAGAGAGAGAGAGACAGAGAGACCGAGAGACACAGAGAGATAGATATAGACAGAGAGATAGACAGATATGGAGTATATATTACAAAAAAGGAAAGAAAAGGAATAAGAAAAAAGGGGAAAGATGGAATCAAATACCCTTCCCCTAAAATTAGAGAGTGCAAATAACTGTCACAAAAAAGCTATATGGAAAAAGGAACTTCTGACTTTCTTCAATCTAAATATAAACCTCCAGACTGTGGGCAGTTTGCCTGCAATACTGCATTCTAACCACTGTGCCACCTCAGCTCCTACATCCCAAACCTAATGAAGGAGGAACATCTGAAAGACAAATGTCACTTAAGAAGCATTAGCTATAATGCTGATGAAGAAAGTAAACCAAGGTATGAATATGTTTGGGCCTGAACGAAGAGCAACAGCCTTCTCCTTTTTCCCAATATAATCTGTGCTTGTCATTTTGTAGATAACAGAGTAACAGAGTTGGAAGGGACCTTGAAAATCTTCCAGTCCAACCCAGTCTAGTATCTCCTTAAAAACCTCCGATGTTGGAACACCCACAACATCTGAAGGCAAACCATTCCACTAAGTGTTTTAATTGTCAGGAAATTTCTCCTTAGTTCTAGGTTGCTTCTCTCCTTGATTAGTTTCCATTTATTGCTTCTTGTGCTGTCTTCAGATGCTTTGGAGAATAGCTTGACTCCCTCTTCTTTGGGGCAGCCCCTGAGATATTGGAAGACTGCTATCATGTCCCCCCTCGTCCTTCTTTTCATTAGACTACGACGGTAGATATACCCAATTCCTGCAATTGTTCTTCATGTGTTTTAGCCTCCAGCCCCCTGATCATTTTTGTTGCTCTTTTAATTCTCCTAAAGTGTATCTACACAATTACCAGGGTTTTTTTAAAAAAAACCAAAACAAAACAAAGTTTTTTCAGAGCCTTCCAAGAACCTCATCTAACTTCAGCACATAAAACTTTGGCCTTTCTATTTATACCCAAAAAGAAAAAGAAAAGCAAAGAAGGAATTTATTGCCAGCACCCATTATTTTATTGTTTAAATGGTTCTCGTTCATGTTTCATTTCAATAATATTTCCCCAGCTTGTAAAGCTTATGTTACATCGAGCTCCTCTTTAAATTCACAATGCATAAAACTGCCAGGTGGAGTGCATTAACAGATTGAACTATAAATCCTCCTGGTTGGGTTCACATACTGTAAAATATTGCAATTTTCTTCAGATCAAAGTTTGTACACTTATTTTTTTCAGGTAGTATCATTGAACTCAGACATCATTTTTCCTCCAAATGTCCAAACATGATGATTTACACAGCACTTCTTACACTTCAAGAAGCCCCAAAAGATAATAATAGTTTGCATTTATTGCAGCAAGTGGGTTTTCCAGAATTAAGCCCCTCGTCTGCCAATTTATTCAGCAGCTAGCTTATTGACCCCATTCCATTATTATTATTTTTTTGGACTCATAAATCTTGGATGAAAACATCTGGAAGGTCACAAGGTGGCATCACAGAGGTACAAACAATTCTAACTCTTAGCTTTGATCTCAGATCTAGAAGCTCTAATAATTCTCCATTGACTCTCCAGAAAAGATCTCAATGCAGAACGATAAGCAATTCCCTGCAGAGGCAAAGAGAAAACAGAATTATCTTATGAGAATTTCCCCAGTCAACCATGTATTAGTTCCAAAAAGGGGAGATAATTCCTTCAGAAAGAGAAGAGGGAAGAGACACAGCTAGTAAGATTTTGGCTAGTTGAATTCCCCTGCATTTGATCAGCCTAAGCAACTGGATTCTAAGTCTCAAGCTCCTCCACATTTATATGCAAATGTAATCCTTCCCTTTATCCCCCAAATCCAACTCTCCCTGTGCCTTTGTAACTTGCAAAGGACTTGTCCTTTCATTGTGATCCAGTTTGTATACTAATTGTCCAAACTAACAATGGATCTCTGAAGCACCAAAGTCTTTAGAAACGGGTTTTGTTCCTTTCAGCTTATTGTTTCAGGCTAATGTGTATTCTGCGGGGGTGTTTATTCAGCTTCATTTAATTTCTTCTTATGACCTGCGTGCTTTCAGTTGTCGTTCTTGGTCAATAGTGCATTTGGAAAGCATATTTTCAGAGCCCTGCACAATAAGTGTTTGTTGCGATGCCTTGACAGAAATTGAGATATGGAAGACAAACTGCAGCTATTGATCTGGCTTGGTTCCTGGCCTAGAGTCCAGAGTAAAGCGTGATCCTTTATGGGATTCTGCTTTGGCCGTTACGGAAAAAAAGATCAGAGCAGTCGAAACTGAGTTCAGATTTGAAATAAAAATCCTCTAAATGTCAGGAGTTGAATCAGGCTGTGTATGTGTCTTCATCTAAAGTCATAGCTGGAGTGTTGTTAATTGAAATGTGCTTATACTGTATTGAGACTCTAGAACAGGGATAGGCGACCTTGGCTCTTTTATGACTCGTGGACTTCAACTCCCAGAATTCCTGAGCCAGCCATGCTGAGGGGAAAGGGAGAGGTTTCCAAGCTGAGCCATGCTGGCTCAGGAATTCTGGGAGTTGAAGTCCACGAGTCATAAAAGAGCCAAGGTTGCCTACCCCTGCTCTAGAACAGTGGTGGCAAACCTGTGGCACACGTGCCAGAGGTGGCACTCAGAGCCTCTCTGTGGGCACGTGTGCTGTCAACCCATCCCTGCCTCCCCCTGCAGCCCCCTCCTCACCAGCAGCCCCCCTGGAGGAGAGTCGCCACCGGGCGTGGCCCATGTGGAACAGCACAGCCAAGGACATGGCAGCCAGGCAGCAGGGACAAGACTCTGCCCTCGTGCCACATTGTGCGCAGTTGATGCTGCGGGGCACGGGTGGAGGGCGTGGCTGCTATGACACTGCAGGGCCACCTGGGCGATCTGCTGTGGGTTGTGGAGGTGTTGGGTGGACCTGCGGGCGGGTGGGGGTGGCAGGGGGCAGAGTGGGGGCTGGGCGGGGGTGGGGGCAGTTTTGGGGCCCTCAGTCTTTAAAAGGTTTGCCATCACTGCTCTAGAAAGAGTGCAGAGAAGAGCAACAAAGATGATTAGGGGACTGGATGCTAAAACATATAAGGAACGGTTGCTGGAATTGGGTATGTCTAGTCTAGAGAAAAGAAGGACTAGGGGAGACATGATAGCAGTGTTCCAATATCTCAGGGGTTGCCACAAAGAAGAGGGAGTCAAGTTATTCTCCAAAGCACCTGAAGGCAGGAGAAGAAGTAACGGATGGAAACTAATCAAGGAGAGAAGCAACCTACTGTAGAACTAAGGAGAAATTTTCTGACAGTTAGAACAATTAACCAGTGGAACAACTTGCCTCCAGAAGTTGTAAATGCTCCAACACTGGAAGCTTTTAAGAAGAGACTGGACAACCATTTTTCTGAAATGATATAGGGTTTCCTGCCTGAGCAGAGGGTTAGACTAGAAGACCTCTAAGGTCCCTTCCAACTCTGTTGTTGTTGTTGTTGTTGTTTATTTATTTATTTATTTATTTTATTTATTATTTAGATTTATATCCCGCCCTTCTCCTCGTAGGACTCAGGGCGGCTGACAATCAATTAAAATACATAAATGACAATACAAGTTTAAAATTAATTAAAAGAAATATTAAAGATTGTCCAATTTAAAATATTGATTAAAACCCCTCTAAAAATTACCCTAGGCCAGTCCTGCGAGCTGGAATAACCAAGTCTTGAGGGCGCGGCAAAAGGAAGGGAGATCAGGGATAACCCTGATCTCTGGGGGCAGTTCATTCCAGAGGGTGGGAGCTCCCACAGAGAAGGCCCTCCCCCTTGGGGTCGCCAGCCGGCACTGTCTGGCCGACGGCACCCTGAGGAGACCCTGTTGTTGTTGTTGTTGTTGTTGTTGTTATTATTATTATTATTATTATTATTATTATCCTGCAAAAGGAATAAATAGACTGGCCCTTTTCAAATGAGAAACCCATCCAGAAATTCAGGAACACAATTTTCCAAACAAATAATAGAATCTTTTGAAGGAAGTTTTTTTTCTTCTTCTTGTAACAACGGATCCTGCTTAACTTCATGTCCTCTCAATGTCCTTTACTTTATCACTCACTTCATCAAGAACCTTGATGGTATCCATCTTATGTCTTCTTTTTCTCACCTTCAAAGGGAAAAACCTACAATTATAAATTTCAGAAGTTGTGGGTGGCTCCAATATTGGAGATTTTTAAGAAGAGATTGGACAACATTTTGTCTAATGGTATAGGGTCTCCTGCTTGAGCAGGGGGTTGGACTAGACGACCTCCAATGTCCCTGCCAACTCTGTTATGCTTTTAAAAATACTATGTACTCTGTATTTTTAATGCATAAATATATGTACTAGGTGCGCAATTTGTATTTCAAAATACATGACTATATTCAGTGGTGGGATTCAAATATCTGAAGAACCAGTTCTCTTATTGGATGCAGGTCTGGGCCTCCGAAGCCTAGAACGGACTTCCGGAAGTGGCATCCATGCACTTCCGGCAAGCCGTTCTAGGCCTGGGAGGCCTCCTCCAGGCCTCCAAGGCTTAGATTGGACTTCCAGAAGCAGTGTGCATTCAGCCGGTTCTCTGAACTCAGCAAAATTTAGCTACCAGTTCTGCCAAACTGGTGCAAACCAGCTGAATCCCACCATTGACTATATTGTCTGCATACCTCTGCATTTCATGCATAGAACTTCAAACAATGATCTCATTTTTGAGATCTGTTGCTTTTTTTTTTGCCATTCTTAAATGCTTCACCCGGTGCCCTCTTTTGCTTTAATCATTTAAAAAATTGTTCAGTGGTTTATTGAATTCAACATTTGTTTTGTTTTTTTCCTCCCATCCTCTTTAAATGCCTCACCAACATTTGATCTTTCTGTATTCTTCTTAACTGTGACAAGATCTCACGCTATCCATTGGACATTAATCTGAAAGTGTCATAATAATGTGGATTTCTGTCCCGCAGACCTTGTATGCTGGTGAAAAGTAATTAGCAGTTAATGAAAACAACTGGCTCATTAAAGAAGGAAAAACTCCCTAGAAAGAAATTGGAGAGAAAAGTGAGATCCAAAAACCCTTATGGCTTCCTTTCCCTCTTTCTCTCTCTCTTGTCAACCATGCAACATGTGCATGATAGTTTCCAATCAATGTATGAATAAGAATAGGAATTGCATGGAAATATCTTCAAGGCATTTTTCTTCATAACGTCTGCATCAATCACTGTGTCTGCACGGGCTTGAATATAAAAATTTACATGAATCTGATCACCTATCTTGGCCTGTTTTAATCTTAACATTGATCCATTAAATGTTTACTGGAATGCATCCAAGACCTTTTTTCTCAAGCAGTTCTTAAAATATTCGCATTCTTTATCTATTCCAGGACTTGCAGGAACAACATGTTCTCAGTCATATCCCATGCCATCAAGTCACCTATTTTACGTTGACGTATATAATATTGACGTATTTTCAATGAAGTGCATTTGAGTTGTGAAATACTCCCAGGGTTGATGCCTAGACTGCATTAATCTGGTTTATGGCTTGGATGGTGGCTGGAATAGTCCAGCCTAGCTTGAATTTATCAACAGTCTAGCTTAATAGGGAGAACAAAAACATGAAATTCATAATGGAAAGAAACGAGTGTTATTAATAGACCCAACAAGGACTAAGTGGATAGTCACAATGTGTCATCAAAGAATGTATCTACTCAAAATCTGTCAGTTCTCAGATATGGTCATCATTCATGGTGGGAGAAACTGAGTTCCAAATGCTGTTTGCAGATGGATGTCTGATATAATGAATGTTAGATTAATGTTTTTCCAATAGCTTGAGGTGACATAGATAGAACCCCTTCCCCTTCTAGTTTTTTCCCAACAACAATACTGGTTAATAAGTTGGAGAACAACTAGCCCAAAGTCACTGTCAGCTTTCTATTTCTGCCAATCTTGCAAGTGAGAAGTGTTTTTCCCATGGATCATTCAGAATACAGATGTCAACGCTGCTAACATCAGATGTTTTGCATTGACAACAGATGGAAATGTAGCCATCTTTTTCCCTTTCCCTTTTAGAGTTAGATGATGCTGGGAGGGGGGTGATATGAATGAGAGTCTAGCTAGACATAACAACACTAAACTTAGCGTGAGAATCAAGGTTATGGAGCCCAGAGCTGATAAAGAATTGGTGGGCTGGAGAACTGGTGAGGAAGCCTGCACTTCAAGCTAATTGGGGAATGTGATTTATGACTGTTAATTGGAGGAGGGAATTGTGCTTTGATACTATGTGCCCAGGGGAGGGGAATTCAGTTTTTGGCTTCGATTATGTAGTGCCGATATTATGCTACTCGAATAAAAGATTCTTTAAGGTAAACAATGCCTCGAAGTTCTTTTGAAGAGTTTCATCTGTCGGAACCAGGACAACATTATTCGTCATTCAGAAAACAGCAAATTTACATTCCAACAGGATTCCTCCATTATGACCATTTACTGAAATGCAACTTCAATGATCATCAGCCTGTGGATTCCTACTTTCTGCATTGCCATTACTTTCTTTTTTTTTTCAATTTAAAATTTTATTATTTTTATCATAAAAAAAAAACACATCACAAATACATCACAATACAAAAAAACCCCACCCCCCACCCCCCACCCCCCGGACTTCCCAAACCTTATCCCAGGATACTATTCAACTAAAAGTAAACTACTAATAATATCCCTAACTCCACAAAATAATATTCTACATAAGTAGGTGAAATATGTAAAAAAAAGAAACAAATTATCTAAAAGCCTAGATTATATTCCACCATTCTATGCTTATTTTGAATATAAACAATC
>NW_015386389.1:3567186-3584675 GCF_001527695.2 Protobothrops mucrosquamatus
TGCCATATTGATGCAGCACTTGCAACAAAGATTCCAGTGACTCAGTTGGTTGAGACAATGTAAAAACTAAATCATCCGCAAAAGCTTTAAGTTTGTATTCTTTAGCAGAAATTCTTAAGCCTTTAATCATTGTAGAATCTCTAATTCTGGATAGTAGAATTTCCAGTGACAATACAAATAATAAAGGAGAAAGTGGGCATTGCATTGCCATTACTTTCTGATACACATTGTTGTCCTTACTTCATAATTAAAGCTACCGCTTCATTGCTTTGCAACCATTCCACCAGCTCAGACTACCTTTACCGATTTCTATTATATCATTTTCTTTTCTCTTAATTTCATGGATACCCAGAAATCTATTTTTCCCTTTCCCTTCATTTCTTTTTTCCATAGTTTTTACCATTTATTTCACGGTCATTTCAAGTTTCAATCTTAGGCATGGTTATGGCTAGGCAAGGCCATAGATATTGATCTTTCTTGCACAATAGGGCTTTGATCAATTAAGGCTTTCACACATTTTTAGTAATAAGATAGAGAAGGTATAGAGTAGGCCAGTGGTGGCGAACCTATAGCACGGGTGCCAGAAGTGGCACTCGGAACCCTCTCTGTGGGTACATGTGCCGTTGCCCCAGCCTTGCCTCCACCCGTGACCCCCTCCTCTCCAGCAGCCCCCTGAAGGAGAGTCACCCCTGAGCGTGGCCCACACGGAGCAGTGCAGCCAAGGACATGGCAGCCAGGCAGTGTAGACAAGACTCTCCCCTCATGCCCCATCCTGCACAGTTGATGCTGCGGGGCGCGGGCAGAGAGCGTGGCCGTCATGGCGCTGCTGGGCTGCCTGGGCGATCTGCGGTGGGCCCTGGAGGCAGTGAGTGGCCCTGCAGGCAGGTGGGGCAGGGGATGGGAGGGCAGAGCAGGGGCAGGGCAGGGGGTGGAGTGGGGGCGGGGCCAATTTTTGGGCACTTGGTCTCTAAAAGGTTCGCCATCACTGGAGTAGGCTGTGAACCTAATTTATATCCATATCACATGAAGAATTATCTGCTAGTAGTAAGGATAATACTACTCAGTTTGGGTACATTTTGGCTCCAAATACGACCAAAGTCCTGTTTTACTCCAAGGACATTCATTCAATGAGGGCTCCTTGGTGCTCTCTGAGCTTGGTTGTTTTCTTGCAGACATATCATTACCCAAACTTGGTAACATGATGATGTTACCTAGTTTGGGTAATGAAATGTCTGCAAGAAAACAACCAAGCTCAGAGAGAATTAAGGACTCTTCATTTCAATACAAATATTCTCCTTTATTGGTATATTCAGGTATTCCATGAAAATTTGAATCTCTAATCAAGATGCCCCAATCTCTAGGCTCTCCAATTAAGTCTCCCAAATATTGCACAGTCCTTCTTATTAATGGGATGTGAGTAGCAGCCTCATTTTTTTTTAATACTTAGAATTACATAACTTGCCTTCCTCAGATAATTCAAAAGTCATAGACTTTGGAATTTGTTATGCGTAAGTCTGACCACATATTTTTGGCATACAAATTCATGAAATGAAACGAAGCATTTGACAACAGCTAGGGGCTAACTCAGATCTTTTCCTTCCTGTACATCAATATAATGTGGGGCCCCTATATATCTATAGGATCCACTCCACACGTTGAACATTCTCATTTCTGGGGAGAAGGGCTGCTTTGCATGTACCTCCAGGGATTTTCATATTGAAGCCTAGGAGATGTTGTTGATTTGGGATCATTGATGGGAAGAAGTTCCATAACATTTCAGAAACCAGTGGAGGTGGGGGCTGTTCACATCTTCAGCCCTGAATCACCAAGAGCTGAAAAAGTAAAACAATGAGAAATTGATAGACATTTGTGAATGGATTGGTTAAGTTGACTATACAGAAACTGAATCAGCAATGTGATGAAAAGTTGACACTGTGTTTAAAAGCCCCCTTGGTGAACACATGAGCTTTAAATACAGATACTTGTGTGCCTGACCATGTATCATATCAAAGAAAAAGCTGAAATGATTCTTTTAAGAAAATTCCACTGTACTAGTTAACTGTTTTACATTTTCTAAACTCTCTCTCTCCCCCCCCCTTTTTTAATTAAACTTACTGGCTTGTAGCCTTATTCATTGTCAAAGTTGCACTGATGTGTGAATCACTAACTGTTTGCTGCCAGACGTTTCTGACTGTGTCAAAAAATTAACGCAGGCTAGATATTAATAGAGAAAAATTGGACCAATCAAATAAAAGTTTTGTAAATCTGAATGGAGCAAAAGTAGCCTTCATCACAATTTATTGATTGTATTTATCGACTTAGCATCTCTTAAACAAGAGTCTCTTTTGAATCTTCTGAATAATAATCCAAAACCTTACAAAATATGGATAAAAATCACATTTCCGTATTCAGTTTACAATGAATCTGGCCAAATGAGTCATTCTCGGAAATTCTCAGCCCCAAAGTCTCATTGCAGTAATTTTGGAATTTCCTAGGAAACAGATCTTTTTAATTTCTTTTTTTCACTCATAGGCCCTCGCAGCAATTGGGATGATATCAAAGTAATGACATTCATTTGAGGATGTCACAGTGCAAACTCTACAGTTACCTACTTGAATTCCAGCATCTGATGTAAATATGTAAATCCTGGATGTGGCGTCATAATATTCTGAAGAATGTTTGATGGCTTATGCTTCATTCCTTCTCTTTGCAGACACTGAGGCCCAATCCTTCCACCTCAGTTTTTCAGCTGAGATGGGCAAGGTTGGGCATCCACAAGAGGATAACTATGTTTCTAGTAGATTGATTGATTGTTTGATTGATTGAACATATTACATCATTGTCTATGGAGGTCTATCAATAGATAGCTAAATGTATGGATAGATGATTGATATCTCCATCATCTATCTATCTATCTACCTGTCTACCTGTCTACCTATCTACCTATCTACCTATCTATCTATCTACCTGTCTACCTGTCTACCTATCTACCTATCTATCTATCTATCTATCTATCTATCTATCTATCTATCTATCTATCTATCTATCTATCTATCTATCTATCTATCTATCTATCATCTTTCTAGATAAATAGATAATAGAAAGATAGATGATCTCTCTCTCTCTCTCTCTCTCTCTCTCTCTCTCTCTCTCTCTCTCTCTCACACACACACACACACACACACACACACACACACACACACACACACACACACACACCTAAAAAAACACATTGTCTCTGTAAGGGGAAACCAGAGGAGGGCAAACATATCTGCCTGGTCAGTTTTGCTTACAGATATTTCCTTGCAGGTATGGTAAGTTGACTTTCTCTGTGCTAGAAGTCATCTCATTGATTATCTCAAGCTAAAGGAAATGGCTTATGCATCTTTTGTACAATATAACAAATGTCCTTTTGCATTATAATTGAACGGTGATTGTTGTGTTCAATCAATGGGAAAGGTTAAAGGAACTCCTCTGCCAGCATTTTTAATGGAGCAGTCGATTAAGATTCACTTTAATCATTCTGGCTGCTTGGAATTAAAGCCACAAAGACCATCAGCGTCCTATAATTGCCAGTCCTTCTGTAGGTTTACACTGCTTTTTATGCAATAATAAATTTTCCTATAATGCACAATGTGACCAGGTTAACTTGCTTTGTTTCCAAAGCTAAATATTTCCCTTAATTGTCTTGTGGATGAGAAACTCCCATGATTAGGCCTATATAATTCAGCTGAATTATAAAAGAGAACTCTTTGCCCAGAATGAATAAGCCAAATCATCAGGGCACTTATGTTAAATCCTTTCAGCATAGTGGCCTTAACCTTCCAACGCTGGTGGTATATTTCATTTTATTGAGCACAGGGCACTCACTTCCCTCTCAGACAGCTGTAAAGGGTCAAATATATTACTTTAATCCCTGTTCAAAACAGAGAAAAGGTTATTGTAGAGAAGGGTTTGGCACACGGCAGTGAATGAAAAAAAATTCACCTCAGGAAGACGGACACAAATCTCTCTCAGATGTGGCCTTTAATACACGCCCCAGATGGAATTCTTAAGTGGGTCCTGGCAATTTTTAAAAAATTTCCAAAATTGGTCTCATTTATTAATTAGTCCAGACCTTTAAAGGTCTTACTATAAATAGTTGAGGCATTGTTTTAAGCCTATGCCTTGATCTTGATCGCATAAGTACAGAGGTATAAATGGAGGCATAGATTAAAGTCAAGGTAATACTCTGAATATCATTTGCTATTCCTATCACTGTTTTGTCATTGGGTTTCAAATATAGGGTGACAAGGTGTTCAAGATGTGCTCCTTCTCTATCTTATTATTCTAGCTATTTATAGATTCTGGCTCAGTATCTGGTGGAAAGATATTCTTTTTTAAATATATATGTGTGTGTGTGTGTGTGTGTTTGGGTCAGGAAGGATTTTGGCACAGAATAAAGCACTTGTCCAAATAAGTATTTAAGAAGGCAGGTGTCAACTTTCTGTAGAAATCTCAGTGAGTGTTCTAAAAAAATGCATTAAATTTGACTTGAAGAAAAAAACCCTTCTGATCTCTGTCAGATATGAAAAGATAACACAAATGTTCTACCCTCAAAATTCATATGTCATTTGAGCCATTCAGGAAATGTCTTCCAAAAGTACAAGTAAATATAGAATAGAGCTGGAAGGGACCTTGGAGGTCTTCTAGTCCAGCCCCCTGCTCAAGCAGAACCTATACCATTTCAGACAAGTGACTGTCTAGTCTCTTCTTAAAAATCTCCAGTGATGGAGCGCCTACGATTTCTGAAGGCAAGTTGTTCGACTGGTTAATTGTTCTCATTGTTAGGAAGTTTCTCTTTAATTCCAGGTTGCTTTTCTCTTTGGTCAGTTTCCAACCATTGTTTCTTGTCTTGCCCTCTGGTGCATTGGAAAATAGTTTGATGCCCTTTTCTTTGTGGCAGCCCCTCAAATACTGGAATACTGCTATCATGTCACCCCTGTTTCTTCTTTTCTTTAGGCTAGCCAAACCCAAGTCCTATGGAGAAAATAAACAGAGAAGGGATATGTTTATGTAAATTTTCTTTAATTTGAATGTCAAAAAGCAATATTCATGGGCCTAAGATATCAATAGCAGCTAACTCACTGATGAGCTTTATTTAGTTAATCCTTCCTGATGATGAAACAGTTTCCATGAACACTATGAGGAACAATGAGTCTCCTTATGTTCTGGAGAACTTCTGCAAAAACTATGTTGTTCTGGGGAAAACAATTCTGGGATAATATCTAGACCTTTGGCAGGTGAACAGTCACCACTGAACCTAATATTTTCATTTTTGCAATGTTTGGATTGTGTTTACAGGTATCAGCTTCTGGAAGTGTCTTCTGACTCCAGAGATACACAAACATGATCCATACCAAACACAAATATTTGGAGGTCCAGGAACTGTGGAGAGAAGAGAAATTATACAGTATTGGCTTTTGCACTTAATTTCTCTTAATTTTTCTCTTAATTTTTCATTGTTCAGTTAAACCCAGGGCTTTCAGTTCAAACTATACAGTGCTCTGTTCAGAAGCATCCTGCTCATTTTATATAAAGCCAAAATATAAAGGCAAGATAAATGCTAAAACACAAGACTAGTTGTTGTTTTTTTAAAAAAACCAAATCAAAACAATCCCTCAGTTCCACTTTATTCCCCCCCCCCCCAATATTAATAGCTAAGTAGCAAACACTCTAACACTGTCAGCAAATATATATAGTGTATTTTTGGATGGCTAGAAGAATACCCTTCATTTTGTTCCACTGAATGGGAGTCATCCTAGCATATTGTTAAAGCCTTTTTAAAAATCAATCCTTGTTATAAACACCAAGCATCTGGGACTCAGTTCAATTTCACATTTTTCCTTTCTTTCTAATATATACATCTTACTGTCAGTTGACTTATGAGGCTGATTGGAAGAAAGCCTCACAGAGATAAATTAAGCTTCCTCCTGGATAAGATTTGTATGGTCTTTGTTTGTCAGTGGCATCCCAGTTTCTTTATAGAACAGTTACACAACAGTTATTGCACATTAGTGCAATAGAGAAACTGCCTGATTCTTAGCAAATTTCACTTCATGCAGATTAGTAAAAACAGCTCAGTTGCCCTTTTTAGAATAAAAAAATGGAAATGATATGTTGAAACTCTAGTAGGAAAGAGTAGACCCAGAGATGATCCAGATCTGGGTGAGCTTGTTTTTCCCAATGGAAGTTCTCTTTCTCTAAAGGATAATGAAGTTTGAAATCAGAGGGATTTCTAATGTTGCATGACACAATCTTTCAAAAAGCATCAAGACCATGAGAAGATCTTAAACAGGTACACACATATACACACATCAGTTTATTATTGTAGGAAAATAGGAAATAGGAATATTGGGTATTTTTGATCAAAATTTATTTTTTTAAAAGGCAATATATATATATATATATATATATATATATATATATATATATATATATATATATGTGTGTGTGTGTGTGTGTGTGTGTGTGTGTGTGTGTGTGTGTGTGTGTGTGTGTGTGTATATATATATATATGTGTATATAAATATGTGTGTGTTGTGTGTGTCTATGTGTGTGTGTGTGTGTGTGTGTGTGTGTGTGTGTGTTTCCCTAGCAGGAGAACATAATTACCCCAAGACAATTTTTAAAAATGAAAGCCACTCCTTTTCTGTCTCCAAAGAATTAAGCAAATGCCTAATTAACAATTTATTGCAACTTATGATTGGATTTCCCAAGAATATCGATAAGCAGTGAATATATGGCATTAGAATATACTGCAGTGAATAAACTGATATTAGAATGGTGCACTTAATTCTCCAAACGAATTTTTAAACAAACAAACACACACACACACACACACACACACACACACACACTAACATGCATTGGATGTTATGGAGACGTATATAAGTCTAAGTGCTATTACCAAGTGCTATAAACTGGTTTGCTTTTTCATACGTGTGTTCATCGATAAAGGTGCAATCTGAAAATAAGATTGAAAAATCTTGATAGACACTATTGATTTAGGAATGGGGGGAAATTACATAAGGTCAGAAATCATATAGACCTGGATTTCCCTTTCTGTTGACCACACAGAAAGCCTTGGTGTCAACCATCCAGAAGGGAATATGTGTGCCAAACTTTGTTCATTAGCATTTAAAGAGAGTCTTTGGCATGAGACAACAAATGCAATTTTCACAAAAGCTTGGCAGCCGAGGATCTTTCACTTAATGACCGTCAAACGGCTTTTTTCAGTAATGTGCTAAATATTGTTGGGGTGAATGAAGGAAATATTTGCAATTTATTTCCTATATGTGCAGTCTCAAGTTTATAATCAGATGTCACATGGTGATGAGAATCACGGTGCATAGAAACTAACCAGGACTGCACTGGAAGTCAATCTAGAAAAAATATTTAAAAAAAAAAAAAAGCTTATTTGTCAGAGAGGAAGCAGAATAATTTGGTTGAACCACCAAAATTTGAAAAGGAACAAATACTTTTAAAAAAATCTTTAATTAACAATTTTTATGGCAAATCTAGACAGCATACTAAAAAGCAGAGACATCACCCTGCCAACAAAAGTATGTATAGTCAAGGCCATGGTTTTCCCAGTTGCAATGTATGGCTGTGAAAGTTGGACCATAAGAAAGGCTGAGCGCCAAAGAATTGAGGCCTTTGATGGTGCTGGAGAAGAGTCCTGCGAGTCCCCTGGACTGCAAGGCGATCAAACTGGTCAGTCCTAGAGGAGATCAACCCCGACTGCTCTTTAGAAGGCCAGATCCTGAAGTTGAAACTCAAGTACTTTGGCCACCTAATGAGAAGGAAGGATTCACTGGAGAAGAGCCTAATGCTGGGAAAGATTGAGGGCAATAGAAGAAGGGGACGACGGAGAATGAGGTGGCTGGATGGAGTCACTGAAGGCGTGAGCTTAAATGGACTCCAGAAGATGGTAGAGGACAGGAAGGCCTGGAGGAACGTTGTCCATGGGGTCACGATGGGTCGGACACGACTTCGCAACTAACAACAACTCCCAAGTAACTCCACAAAACTTTTTGGTATCTGAATAATTGGAGCAGAGAAGGGGAGCAAGTAAAAGTCTTTTTAAGAAAGAACTCATGGTTTCCATATTGTGAAATTCTCACAGAATAGTCAAGAATCTACTTTGGTGGGTAATGAATCAAATAGGCTTCCTCCTCAAATGCTTGAGTGATAGGATTGATCAAACAATCAGCCAGCATTACCATTCCTTTTTCAAATAATAATATCAGAATAGAAGAGAAAGAACTGGAGAAGATAACAAAATACAAAATACAAACACCTGCAAATAGAAATAGAATGACTGTGGCAAAGGAAAGCAAAGATAATACCAATAGTCATGGGTTCCTCGGGTGCAATCATAAAACAGTGGGTGCACCATTTGAACTCCACTATCTTAGACAAAACCACCATTAGTCAGTTGTAAAAGGCAGCTTTGCTTGGAACAGCTTACATCCTGTGACAATATCTGTAACATCATCAGACGGCCATATCTGCCTGTCCCAGGTCCTTGGAAAGGACTTGATAGGCAGACAAAAATGTCAAATCCAGTCTGAACATCTGGCTGATTGTTTGATGAAACATCATAATAGCAGGTCTGACAACTAAAAATGTTCTTTATAACAGCGCTTCCCCCCCCCCCAACTTTTTGGGCACCAGGGACTGGTTCCATAGAGAAATGTCTTTCCATGGACCGGATGGGGTGTGGTTTTGCATGATGCCTGCATCCCATGGATGGGGCTTTGCTTGTTTGCCCAGCCCGGTTGCTGGCATGCCACAGATTTGTGTCAGTCCATGGACTGGGGGTTGGGGACCCCTGCCTTATAACATCAGGTAAGTTTGTTCTATTCTTTTTAAAAAAAATAATAATGAGAATTTATTTCAAAACAAAAGCAGTTCATCAGTTGGCTGAGAATTACATCGCTCAGTCAATAATTATGTTAAATAAATCTACAGTGTCTCAAAATCATCAAATGAGTAAGGGGATGAACAATTAATTGGTCCTTCAATAGATCTGGGTTAACTTAAGTAATAAGTCTGTTCAAAAGAAATAATGTGCAGGGGATCTAACAAAAGTCAAATCCTGTTGGAGGTAAAGTCTCCTTTGAAACTTTTGAAGGTAGTCAGTCTGGTCAAATCTTTTGAAAGAAATATCCTGTTCTTTTCAGTGGACTAACAGATCTACAGTCAATTCATAGGAGAATAACAGAATAAAAGAGTTGGAAGGGACCTTGGAGATCTTCAGTTTAACAGTAAGTCCCTTGGGCCTAACCGCTTCCACAATAACTTGAAATATAGCAGGTTACATGCAAAGAATTTTTCAATGCAGTTTTCCTCAATGACTTTTGAAAAGTATAGACCCAACACTTCTGAAAAACAGCAAGTTGAAGAAGACTGATACAATATTTGGTTACCTGACCTTCCAAAATAATTTTAGTTGAACATTTATCACAGTTTAGGACAATATCCATGTAGAACATTCTGCATTCAAGGACAGCTAAGTTCCCCCAAATGTACAGTGAATACCAGATTGTGGTTGCAAAAAGCTTGTGTGTATGTGTGGGTTTCTTGCAAGCAGATCATAGATTTATATGAATGTTTAGGTTTTATTTAGAGTTCTGCCAGAAAAGGCAGTTTAGAAATACCTGACAAACATGGATAGGTTAGCCATCCTTAAACTTTACTATTGAAGTCAAAGTTACAAGATCATTTAGGCTTTGGTTTTGTATTGTGTTTGTGGTCTCTGTGGTTTGCTTGCTTTTCCAATTAAAATTTAATTCAAGTTCATTACCCTATTTATTGTGTGCTGGCTAAAGGAAATCAGAGACTGAAAGACCATGATGAAATAAAATTTAATTCTCAGAAAACAAATAAATGCAAAAACGCACTGTGAAGCATAAGCAAAAAATATTGTGACTTTGTTTATAATAAACACTTGAAAAGACGGATATTTTCTTTCCTAAATACTCTAAGTAGGATGATCTATGAGATTTCTAATTTATTCTTGTTTAAAATTTAACCATGCTTTTTTAAAGCATATCAATTTTGTTAATACCATGTAATTAAAACATGTCAGTGCACAGCAAGTTTTAGTCTAAATTAATGACTATGAGAATTATTTTAATTAAATAACCAATTATAGAAAAATCGCAGGCATGAGAGCTGACATTTAAATGAATTTCATTTAAATTGCTTCTTAACATTGTTCCATCTAGGACACTAATGCAAAATGAACTATTGTATCAACATAGATTATCGCTTTTTTTTTTTTGCGTGCGCATAACATATTCATAGTCAATCACTGGAACAAAGCTGAATATTTTTGTATTGATCTGAATCTTCTATTAGCAACAACAACAACAAGTTGAGCGACTTGCATACACCACACACCCCCCATCCACTCTCCTTTCCAAACTGATGCAGTTCTCTTGCTTTAATCAGTCTTTCTGAATTTGTTTAAATTAGTCTTTGAAAGGATTTGGGAGAAGAGTGACATAGTTGCAGTCTTTCAGGAGTTCTGAGTGTGTCAAAACAACCATGTGGGGAACAAAAATCAGACTTTCAAAATGCTTCTCTTCTTTCATTGATATCATGGGAAGTCTAATTGAAATTTGATAAGCAGCAGAAGGTCAGATCCCACTTGGAATACATCTCATCTCTAGATATCTAAGGTATCTAAAGTAACTAAGGTAGGCCTATCTGGAACTTAACACAAACTTCTCTAATCTTATGTTTATGGTGTTTAGAACATAGAATAATAGAGTTGGAAGGGACCTTGGGGGTCTTCTAGTCCAGCCCCCCTGCTCAAGCAGGAGACCCAATACCACTTCAGACAAATGGCTGTCCAGTCTATTTTTGAAAGCTCCCAGTGATGGAGCACCCATAACTTCTGAAGGCAAGCTGTTCCATTGGTTGATTGCTCTCACTCTTAGGAGTTTTGTCCTTAGTTCTAGGTTGCTTCTCTCCTTTGTTAGTTTCCATCCATTGTTTCTTGTCTTGCCTTTTGGTGCTTTGGAAAATAGTTCGACTCCTGCGTCTTTCCAGGAGCCCCGTAATTATTGGAACACTGCTATCATGTCTCCCCTAGTCCTTCTTTTCATTAGACTAGACATATCCAGTTCCTGCGACTGTTCTTCATATGTTTTAGCCTCCAGCCCCCTAATAATTCTTATTGCTCTTCTCTGCACTCTTTCCAGAGTCTTGACATTTTTTTTATATTGTGGTGACCAGAACTGGATGCCGTATTCCAAGTGTGTCTTACTAAGTCTTTGTAAAGCGGTACTAATCCTTCCCATGATCTTGATTCTATGCCTCTATTAACGTAGCCTAGATTTGCATTTGTTTCATCTTAAAAAAAAAAATCCGAAATCCCAAGGAATAGGAAGTACCATCAAGCAGAACTGCAGAAGGTATAATCTGATGAGTAAGAACTATCTTTAATTCATAACGATGTGATGATTTGAGTCTTCAAAGGGACAAGGGGTTAGGGAAGATGGCCTCTTTGAAATAAACCTGAAAGCAATGGGTGAAGTTTTTCTTTGAATTATCTTTTCCATAGTTTTAAAGCAGAAGAGGGGGGAAAAAACACCCTCTCATGTTCTTTTCATTGATTAAAACAGAAATGTTATGTATAAATAATGTGTTTGACAGTATGGAGGACCACTTGGGATATTATGGCATTTAGTATAAAACAGGATGTAAGATGCAGTTGAGGAAATTAAGCATCTTTCCTGGGTAATTTTAGCATTTTTATTAGGTGATAAACATCATGGTGAGGGGATGAGCCAAGCAAATATAGATATGTTCAACAGTGTTAACCTTAAACTAGCGTTATCTAGAGGGACAACATAATATTTTATATTAGTTAAAACACATTGTAAAATGCTATTCAAAACAGAGTAATGTTTTTCATGCACTCTTTGCTATTTAAGTTCAGCCCTTGAGCCTGGCTGCAGTTTGGGGGCAGTGTAAGTATTTTAAAGAGTTTGCTCATATTATTAAAGGAAATATTACTATAGGGATAATAAGAAGAGAATGACTAGAAGCCAAGTGGATAGATTCATAGTGGTGATGGGGACACTATTGGAAGATCTGAAGGGTTATTCTAGGGACAGACCATCATGGATAATATATAACTACATTATTACATTACTATATATTACTAGGAGTTGACACTAACTTGATGGCACATATCATATTATTCATCAAAAATGTACCATGGAATGTTTATCTCTTCAGTTAAATTTCTGTTGAGGGATTATGTATTATAGCTACTGTATATTCTGCTCTTCATTGATGAATTGTAGTTAATGTTTACAATTTTGTCCTTATGTTTCCTGAGAAAAGTTGGCTGGGCCAAAAGAGAGGATTTAGCCCAAGGTCAACCAATGAACAGCCACAGCTGAAGATGGATTTATATCCCCAGACCCAGCTCAGGAGTTTATTCACCACTTTGTGGGCTCTCAACTGAAGAGAGATATTATTAGATTATTAAATAATCAAATTATATATTGCCTTTCTATCCAGAGTGTGTCAATCAATTCCAGATCTATAGGATGATCCAACCAACTTACACAATGCACGCGACTCATGTGTGGTTTGATATTAAGAGCTCCTATGCAGTAAACTATAGGGGTAATAGAAAGGCAGGATATAATTTGATTATTTAATAATCTAAGGCACTTTCACACTGAAGAATCCAATAAGCAATGGGGAAAGCAATCTCAAAAGGACATCTTTGCAATTCTCATATCAGTAAGGATATCTTCATGCAGGTTTAAAAAGTCAAGATGGTGGTCACCAATAGTTAAATCAAGTAAGTTGATTACAGCCAAAAACCAAAGAGCAGAACAAGTTGAAAACACTCAAGGAATATTTAGTTAAAAATTCTAGAATAAAATAATAAATAACAGTTAAAATCTGTATTAAAATCACAATTTGGCATCCAATCTGTCAGTTACCCATGAGCAAAACACAGCATGGCCTAACTATACTATAATATCAATCCTTAAACTGGGGGGCTCATAGTCTGTAAATACTAAAATGCAAAAGGGTAGTCATGCAAAAGGGTTTGGTGCATTAGTTGTGTAAAATAGCTGTGGTGGATTAATCACATGTTTCCGATGAATCCCCAGGGCTGCTGTGTAGAATCTGGCCACCTGCATTGTAATCACAGTCTGTTCGTCCTTAAGAAGCCACTGGAGATGAGCAGTGTCAGAACAGCCAGGATACCTACCGATTATTGGGAGGATATGTTTCCCCCCCCCAATATATCTCTATAAAAAGAGCATCGAAGGAGTCTGTGTCCAATGGTCTCCCCTTTCTGTAATATCTCCATCAGTAATTTTAATATGTGATGGTTACGAAATAAATTAGATTCACGGATATTTCAAGATAAGAGAACAGAGTCAAAATGTCTGAAATGCCATAGGTTCTCCTGCTTGAGCAGGGGGCTGGACTAGAAGACCTCCAAGGTACCTTTCAGTTCTATTCTATTCTATTCTATTCTATTCTATTCTATTCTATTCTATTCTATTCTTACTCTACTCTTATTCTATTCCATTCCATTCCATTCCATTCCATTCTATTCTATTCTATTCTATTCTATTCTATTCTATTCTATTCTATTCTATTCTATTCCTACTCTACTCTTATTCTATTCCATTCTATTCCATCCTATCCTATCCTATCCTATCCTATCCTATCCTATTCTATTCCTACTCTACTTTTACTCTACTCTTATTCTATTCTATTCCATTCCATTCCGTTCCGTTCCGTTCTGTTCTGTTCTATTCTAAACCTTTATGGAGTTGGTACCCATATAAAACACATTAATTTCCTATTGGGCTGTGTTATCCACAATCTATGAAATTGGGCTCCAGAGACCCATCAGGACCTCTCTCTGAGTAGTCCATGTGCCTCTTCCTCAGTCTTGCTCCCTTTCTTAGCAAAAACAAGTTTTTTTGTTTTTTGTTTTGCAAAGCAGATGTCAAGCTCTTTGCAGGCTGAATGTTCATCTCAGGAAAAACACAGAACTGTTCCTCGTCTCGATAAGAGCTACAATACCAAATGGAAGTGGTTTACTTGTTGAGCCAATGGCAGCTGACTCCAATGGTAATAAAAAGCTATCAATTAATTTTGCCGTAACTGTACGCACCTGTGAACAACTGTTTAATTAAAGAAGCAAACAGAAATCTCTCACCATAATGCTTCAAATTACTTGCATTTATGTGACTCAATTAGCTGGAGTGGATAAGAGCCATTGGAAGGCTGCCATGTTGACGTTCAGAAAGAAAGGGAAGACACAACAAGGGAGGCATAAAAGCAATGAAGAAGATACAGATTGACAGACTTGAATAGATTTTCAGCCTCTTCCTCCTGGATGCTACTCAGCTGCAAAAGAAGGAGCAAGGGAAGATGTCTGCAGAAGCACCAAAGGCAAAGATACTTGTGACAATTGCGCTACCAGAATAAACAAACTGGGAAAAAGTGACACAACAACATGAATTAGACATTTTTAGTTCCCTCAAAGCAACAGTTAATAGTCTTCCATTTCTCTGTCTCCCTCCTTTTTAGTTAGTGGCATCCACAGAGGGGATCAAAACCTGCAAGAAAGCGAACACAATGCTGTGTGTGACATCTGCCAGACTTGGACCTCCCTGCAAAAAGGGACAAACTCAGGTTTTGTTTTTTTCCACTGGCTGCCTTCTTCACAACAAAGAGTCTTTTCCAACACCACCCTCTCTTCAACCATCACAACCATTAAGTTGTAACTTTCAATCAGTGAAACTTTAAGAATGGGCACATCCCTTGTAGTATTGTTGCCATAACATCAACCCCGAAAGATGTGAGACAAACAAGATATACTACCCATTGTGGCTCACACAGTCACTTGGCTGTTGCCAGAAAATGTACCTTCTGCATGAAGACCAGACTTCTTCACATATTTTTTACGACCCTATAAACTCTTAATTTGGGGTAGAGTCAAAGATGAATGAATGGAGCTGAGCGTTTACTGGCTGGATGCCCTTCCTGATGCCTACATGGAGTTCACAGCAGATATTTTTTTCTTTTTGCCCTGAGAAACAGCCACCGCTGCCTGGGATTGAACTCTCAGCCTTCCAAGTGGGAAGCGAGAGTCTTCACCTCTAGGCCACTATGCTGCTCAGTAACTTCATAGATAATTATCCATATTGTTTTCTTGGCAGGACCATAGAAGGCTTTGTCTCCACCCTACAGCCCTTGAATCTCATGGGGGTCAGTGCTAATCTGTGTAGCCTTCCATAAACCTAAATTCTAGATACTTCAATATGCCAATCTACAATGGAAGTAGAACATGCTAATAAGTCTCCCTGAATCCAAGCAGTTCAGCCAGCAGTAGATCCTTTGGAGCAGGGGTGTCAAACTCGCAACGTCACGTGATGTGTCGTGATGTATCATGACTTTTTTCACATTTCTGGCAATGGGGTGGGCGTGGTTTCGGCATGAAGCATCCAGCCCATGGGTCAGAAGTTTGACACCCCTGCTTTGGAGCTATTCCAGAAGTGTCCAGAATATAACCCTCTATTCATTCTCTTCTTTGATAGTTATTGTTAGAGATTTAGTTATCATCCCATACCTCCTTCACCTTGTACTCTAGTTTTCTTCAGAGTTTCTGCTTGATAGAGTTAGTGTTCACTTATATTTTGAAATGAGTTTTATTTCAAACATAGCTCCTACCAGGAAGTATCAGAAGCATCCCATATTTTCCATGTGTGTCCTGGCATCCTGGTTGCCTTAAAAAGTCCCAACAGATGTTGCATTCAGGTCCAAAGGACATTTTTGGAATTAGATATGATGATGATGATGACAATGTTGTTATACATTTAGCTGTTTCTGACTCTTGGCGAATCTATGGGCCAGTTCTCTCCACATCTTCTGATCTTGCACTGCTTCTTTGAGGTCTTCTGTGTTCTGACTGGCGTCAGCTTTGATGGTGTCCAGCCACCGCGCTCTTTGATGACCTGGTTTCCTTTTACCTTTAACTCTTCCAAACATAATTGCTTTCTCCAGTTTCTCTGAAACTGGCCCAGTCCAATTCATGAATGGGCATTGTTCCCCAGGCCAGGCGTGGGGAACCTTGGCTCTTTTATGACTTGTGGACTTCAACTCCCAGAATTCCTGAGCCAGCAAGTCATAAAAAAGCCAAGGTTCCCCACCCTTGCCCTAGGCAATCTCTCAATGAACTTTCCATTCACTTCTGGCTGGCACAGGAGAGGGAAGGGCTGGAGTGTTAGCACTTTTAACAAGGATGCAGAATTATCACCTTGTTAAACGAAGACTCAGTTACTACATGCTTGGCTTTTGTGCACAGAAAGAAGCACTCTCGCCTTTTGCTGAGCTGCAAAATGCTGTGATCCTGGCCACTAACTAGGACTGGCCACTAAGTAGGACTGGCTTAGCCCACCTTTATCGGTTATACCCTGATATTCTTTTCAGGGAGGAAAGGGTAAGCAGTTGACGCCCAACAGCAGGTGCACAATTTCTCAGAATGAAACAAGCAAGCAAATGGAAGCTAAATGCTCTAATTATAATCCTTTCAACATACAGTTAAATGAAAATGGGTAGGCTTTTTATTGCCTTAATTTCTTATCTCTGCGTGTGCAGAACTATATAAACATTAATTCTTTTAAAGAGAAAGTCTGTTCTAATTTTCATAATATTTAAGCAGAAGCTCTGTTCATCGGTAAGGTCTACTTTAACAAAATGAAATTCAATGGTGAAAAAAGTAAAGTTCTACATTTAGGCAAGAAAAATCAAATGCACAGGTATAGTATAGGGGGTACCTTGCTCAATAGTAGTAACTGTGAGAGGGACCTCGGAGTCCTAGTGGACAATCACTTAAATATGAGCCAGCCGTGTGCTGCAGCTGCCAAAAAGGCCAACACAGTGCTAGGCTGCATTAACAGAGGGATAGAATCAAGATCACCTGAAGTGTTAATACCACTTTACAATGCCTTGGTAAGGCCACACTTGGAATACTGCATCCAGTTTTGGTCACCACGATATAAAAAAGATGTTGAGACTCTAGAAAGAGTACAGAGAAGAGCAACAAAGATGATTAGGGCACTGGAGGCAAAAACCTATAAGGAACGGTTGCTGGAATTGGGTATGTCTAGTTTAATGAGGGGGGACATGATAGCAGTGTTCCAATATCTCAGGGGCTGCCACAAAGAAGAGGGAGTCAAAGCTATTCTCCAAAGCACCTGAAGGCAGGACAAGAAGCAATGGATGGAAACTAATCAAGGAGAGAAGCAACCTAGAACTAAGGAGAAACTTCCTGACAGTTAGAACAATTAACCAGTGGAACAACCTGCCTCCAGAAGTGGTGAATGCTCCAACACTGGAAGTTTTTAAGAAGAGACTGGACAGCCATTTGTCTGAAATGGTAT
>NW_015386389.1:3584775-3597010 GCF_001527695.2 Protobothrops mucrosquamatus
AAGCAGGGGGTTGGACTAGACCTCCAAGGTCCCTTCGAACTTTATTATTATTATTATTATTATTATTATTATTATTATTATTATTATTATTATTATTATTATTATTATTATTATTATTATTATTATTATTACTTGGGTGTGGTTGTTTATATATTTAGCATATGGCATCTACAGCGGTCATGCAATCGCTGAGACACAAATTTAGTTTAAATAAAGCATCAGCAAATACACCCACACCCACATACACCCACACAGGTAGTCCTCGACTAATAACCACAATTGAGCCTCAAATTTATGCTGTTAAGGGAGACAGTCAGTGAGTGAATTTTGCCCCATTTTATGACCTCATTTGCCACAATTGTTAAATGATTCACTGCAATTGTTAAGTTAGTAACAATGGTTGTTAAGTCAATCCGGCTTGCCCCATTGACTTGGCTTGTCAGAAGGTCACAAAAGGGGATCACGTGACCCTGGGAAACCGCAACAGTCATAAAATATGAGTCCGTTACCAGAGGTCTAAATTTTGATCAGGTGACCCTGGCGATGCTGCAATGGTCAGAAGTTGGAAAAATGGTCACAAGTCACTTTTTTCAGTGCTGTTGTAACTTCAAGCAGTCACTAAACGGACTTTTGTAAGTTGAGGACTACCTGTATAAGATACGTGGACAATACAATATGGGAGATAAAATATTAAATTAAGATAAAGCCATAATAAAACCACCATCCTATGGAACCATAGAATTGCAATGGGATAGATGTTATAATTTTATATTTAAGGTATCTAACTGCTTCTGGCGTGGCTGAGATGAGATCATCCCAGGTGCCTTAAAATTTCCTGAGGAGACATCCTTGAATGATTTGTGTTACTCTATAGGATCACCACAGTCACAGTGCAGGCTCTCGGCCATTCCCTACAGGATGATGATGATGATGATGATTATGACGATGATGATGATGATGACAACAACAACAACAATAGTAGAGTTGGAAGGGACCTTGGAGGTCTTCTAGTCCAGCCCCCTGCTCAAGCAGGAGACCCTATACCATTTCAGACAAGTGACTGTCCAGTCTCTTCTTAAAAATCTCCAGTGACGGGGCCCCCACGATTTCTGAAGCCAAGCTGTTCCACTGGCTAATTGTCTTCACTGTTAGGCAGTTTCTCCTTAATACTATTTCAGACAAGTGGTTGTCCAATGTCTTCTTAAAAACCTCCAGTGTTGGAACATTCACAACTTCTGGAGGCAGGTTGTTTCACTGATTAATTGTTCTCTCTTTGATTAGTTTCCATCCATTGATTTTTGTCCTGCCCTCGGCTGCTTTGGAGAATAGTTTGACTCCCTCTTCTTCGTGGCAACCCCTGAGATATTGGAACAGAGCTTTTCCTTAGTTCTGGCATGGCCTTTCCTGATTCTAATAGAATAACAGTTGGAAGGGACCTTGAAGATCTTCTAGTCCAACCTCCTGCTCAAGTAGGAGACCCTATACCATTCCAGGCAAGTGGCTGTAGAGTCTCTTCTTAAAAGCATCCAGTGTTGGAGCATCTATAACTTCTGGAGGCAAGCCATTCCACTGGTTAATTGTTTTCATGGTTAGGAAATTTCTCCTTAGTTCTAGATTGCTTTTTTCCTTGATTAGTTTCCCTCCATTGTTTCTCGTCCAGCCTTCGGGTGCTGTGGTGCTTTTCTGTTCAGGTGGCTTCATATTTTGGGGGCAACTGCATTCCTGGAAATGGAATGTTGGATCTGCGTGATACCTGGGTGTGATCTGAAATTCTATTTCCAGAAAGCGTTCTTTCCTTAAAGATATTGTGCATGAAGAAAAATAAAACCAAACGGACAGAAACTTGCATTCCTGCCGTGTCAAACTGCGATCGGATCTGTTTGGTGCCTTTTTATATGTTTCGTCGTACCTTCCTAATCTTTATTATTTCAACGTTTATCAGAATTTCTATGCGGAGCTGAACTACAAGGCAAATACCCAAATTGCTCGTAATATAACTCGCACTTTGGAGTTTGCCTCTCCCAATATTACTTTTTGATTCCTGTGGCATATCTTCAGTTTTGAAGTTTCCTTGCAGGTGCTTAAAACCAGAGCTGAGTGAGCACTGTTATTTTCATTGTTTGGAAAGCAAGAATGTACCTCTGGTAATTTTTGTCTTTGATTACCTTTTCTTCAAAGGCTTTTAAGTAGCATGAAAGCCTTTGAAATTTTCGGAACAAAACAGACACGAGAGTCATTCTGTATGCACAAGATAAACAGATGTCTCAGCTTTCAAACAGAAGGTGGAGGGAGATATCACAACCTTCATCTGAAATAAGTAACTAGTGCACAATGCTCCGGGTTCAACTAATATGTAGAAGGAGAAACAATAATGCTATTCACTTGTCTAAGTACCTGCAGAACAATGCCAGAAGAAGCGGATAAGATCAAACAAAATATGATAACTTGCGATATAATGGGAACATATTCTCCATATGGCCTCATTAGAGAAATATATAGATATTTATGTTTAGAAATTTGTCGTAAACAGCTAGGCTAAACTTGGCTCTTGAGGTCTATCTCAAGATGCGACTTCCTACATCAAGAAATACCAAACTGCCATCTCGGCTCTCTGTGAATCTGATTCCATGCTGGATTAGCCTTCAAAATGTTCTAAGAGAAATCCTTCAGGAAAACTAATGAGCTGTAGGGGAGCTGCTGAAGACAACAGGAAGGGCTAAAAATGGCAGTGAAATCATGATGAGTTTGAGGAAGCGATGCCTTCTATAAATCTGCTCTGTTTTGTAGGCACTTCTTTCATTCTTGTTTGAACATAGGATGTAAAGGAATTATCAGCCAGGTCAGATGAGAGAAGCAAAGTGATTTAAGAATCACCTCTTGTTTTTCTCTCTCCTTTCTGCCTGTTGCAAAAAAAGAAAATAACAATAGTAATAACAAGCCGGTTTTGGCAGGTGGAGAAGGTAAGAATCCGCAAGACTTCTGGATATGCAAGAGTCCAAGATGGTCATAAAGATGTTGCTTTGTGGTAAGAGACTGGTTCCCTCCAAATACATCAGGCTTCCACTCCTATCATTCCTAGAAAGCATATTCAATGGCTCAAGATTAAGGGAGATGTGATCCCAAAACAGAGAGAAGTCAGCTCTGCAGCTTCAAAGGATTGCTTAACCTACCATGGACAACTGCTACCCACCACAGGCAACAATGTTGAAGCCTTAGAAATGGTGCGTGTTGCTCAACAGTGGCACAGAATTAGCAGTAAGTATCCCAGATACTGAAAGGAGAATTGAAGTCTTTGGGAATCAATCAGTTGCAACATCACATCAATTGCATTTAATGGCAATAGCACTTAGACTTATATACCGCTTCATAGTGCTTTACAGTCCTCTTCAAGCAGTCTATTGCCCCCAACAATCTGGGTCCTCATTTTACCGACCTCGGAAGGATAGAAGGCTGAGTCAACCTTGAGCAAGTGAGGATCGTACTGCTGGCAGTCGGCAGAATTAGCCTGCAATACTGCATTCTAACCACTGCGCCACCAGGGCTCTATACATTTGTAATTATGTTGAGCAAGAACTTTGAAAAAACAAAAACAAACCAAAGCTCATCAATCTGGGTGGGGATTTGCACAAAGGCAGCAAATGTTAAAGCCTACATTTTCACTGTCATCTCACCTCTACAGAGTGGGCATGAATGACTAAGGCAAATATCACCTGCCAGCCAATCCTGGTCCCTGATCCAGATTGGGATTATGGCAAATGCACATCCAAATCCAGCTTTTGAGAAGGAAACAGAGTTCCCACCACAGAGAAATCTTTGTACTTGTTCAAGTTAAAAGCAAGAAAAGGCCTTTTCCGAGAAATGGGACAATTTAGGACTGAAAATAAAGGCTGGAACAAGGAGAAAACCCAGCCTGCTCATCTCCTACATGTATATTGATACAGAGGATTTAAAATATTTTTTTGTTGCTGTTGCGAAGTTGTGTCTGACCCATCATGGCCCCATGGACAATGTTCCTCCAGGCCTTCCTGTCCTCTACCATCTTCTGGAGTCCATTTAAGCTCACGCCTGCTGCTTCAGTGACTCCATCCAGCCACCTCATTCTCTGTCGTCCTCTTCTTCTATTGCCCTCAATCTTTCCCAGCATTAGGCTCTTCTCCAGTGAGTCCTTCCTTCTCATTAGATGGCCAAAGTATTTGAGTTTCAACTTCAGGATCTGGCCTTCTAAAGAGCAGTCAGGGTTGATCTCCTCTAGGGCTGACCAGTTTGATTGCCTTGCAGTCCAGGGGACTCGCAGGAGTCTTCTTCAGCACCGTAGTTCAAAGGCTTCAATTCTTTGGCGCTCAGCCTTTCTTATGGTCCAACTTTCACAGCCATACATTGCAACTGGGAAAACTATGGCCTTGACTATACATACTTTTGTTGGCAGGGTGATGTCTCTGGTTTTTAGTATGCTGTCTAGATTTGCCATAGCTTTCCTCCCCAGGAGCAAGCGTCTTTTAATTTCTTGGCTGCAGTCCGCATCTGTGGTGATCTTGGAGCCCAGGAAGATAAAATCTGTCACTACCTCCATTTCTTCCCCATCTATTTGCCAGGAATTGATTCCAGAACTCTTCCTTTTGGGACTGGTGGACGTGCATTTTTTAAAAATGGAGGATTATTTCAATAAGTGATAATGTTCTTTTTAATTGATAACATTTTATTGGATTATAAAATAAAATGCAAAATCAAATAGTACGACACAGTGGGGAGGGGAAAGGGAAAGAGAAATGAGGGGGAGAACAGAAAAAGAAAAGAAAGAACATTGACTTCTAACTTCCTCTGTTGCAGTAGAATCAAGCATTAATATCAAACCTCAACTTTTTTTACTTTTCCCTAATAGTATAAACTAGCCATTTCTGTAACAACAGATCAATCTAATCAGTAAAACCCAAAACCAAAGTTTCATTTTTTTTCCACATCAAGCACAAAATCCAGAAGTGGTCTCCACATGGAAACAAAAGTATTTATGTTCTTTTCTTTAATCAAAACTGTCAATTTAGCCATCTCTGCCAACTCCATCAACTTCTGTATGACTGTATCATTGGGCATATGTATTGATTATCAAATATGCACAAAGATGGAAAGATTCAGCAACACCCACTTGTGAAGGAAAGATTGGTGAGAAATTGATGGAATTTTCTAAGATGGCCAAACTGGCTGGTTTGATTAGAAAAACCTCATTATCGACATGCATTGATGACAGAAAAACCCTTTATGCATAAAATAGAAAATGATTTTGTGACTTACGGTTTTTGAGGTTTAGAAAGGATAAATTATAGAAAGGAATGATGATGTAATTTGATTAGGACTGTATGTATAACTAGCAAAGAGGAAGATAGGGCGCTATTTCTTTATATTTAATAATAATAATAATAATAACAATAACAACAACAACAACAACAACAACAATAAAGTTGGAAGGGACCTTGGAGGTCATCTAGTCCAACCCCCTGCTCAGGCAAGAAACCTTATTACCATTTCAGACAAATGGCTGTCCAGTCTCTTCTTAAAAACTTCCAGTGTTGTAGCATTCACCGCTTCTGGAGGCAGGTTGTTCCACTGGTTAATTGTTCTAACTGTCAGGAAGTTTCTCCTTAGTTCTGGGTTGCTTCTCTCCTTGATTAGTTTCCATCCATTGCTTCTTGCCCTGCCTTCCGGAGCTTTGGAGAATAGCTTGACTCCCTCTTCTTTGGGGCAGCCCCTGAGATATTGGAACACTGCTATCATGTCCCCCCTCGTCCTTCTCTTCGTTAAACTAGACATACCCAATTCCAGCAACCGTTCCTTATATGTTTTAGCCTCCAGTCCCCTAATCATCTTTGTTGCTCTTCTCTGCACTCTTTCTAGAGTCTCAGCATCTTTTTTACATCGTGGTGACCAAAACTGGATGCAATATTCCAAGTGTGGCCTTACCAAGGCATTGTAAAGTGGTATTAATACTTCACGTGATCTTGATTCTATCCCTCTGTTAATGCAGCCTAGCACTGTGTTGGCTTTTTTGGCAGCTGCAGCACACTGCTGGCTCATATTTTAGTGATTGTCCACTACATGAGTTCTCTTCCATTCTTTTCTTTTCTTTTTCTTCTTTCAATCTCCTTGTCTCTGTTTTTCTTTGCTTTCTTTTTTTATGTTTTGCATTGTATACCTTTTTTTTCTAATGTACTTATTATATATTTAAAATCTTTTAATAAAACCCCCTTTTTTAAAAAAAATAAAAACTGACCTTAACTAATGAAATAAGACTGGAGTGCTATGTTTCTCAACCTCAACAAATTTAAGTTTCTCCAACCTCTTAGCAAGTTCAAGCCTCTTAAAGGGGCTGAACTTGACAAACCTCACCCTTGCTCTAGATTTAAAAAGGACAACCTAAACATCAGATGGATATTGTGATTTCATTACATTATTTGTGAAATGGGATCCAGAATCAAAACTTGTCCAAAAGGCAATCGGATGAAATAGCTGAACATTAGATTAGAGATGACATTAAATAGGGGTGACAAAGAAGAGGGGGGTCACATTATTCTCCAAAGCACCAGAGGGCAGGACAAGAAACAATGGTTGGAATCTAATCAAAGAGAGAAGCAACCTGGAATTAAGGAGAAACTTCCTAACAGTGAGGACAATTAACCAGTGGAACAGAAGTTGCCTTCAGAAATCGTGGTTGTTCCCTCCACCCACAAGGTTAGCTAAAATGGGTCCAAATTTTTCTTCCACATGTTGGAAATGTAAATTGGCAAAAGGGACCTATTACCATATGTGGTGGGAGTGCCCAAAAGCCCATGATTTCTGGAACAAGATAAAAAAAATGGCTGGAAGAAATATTAATGATGGAGATAGAGTTAAAACCAGAACTCTTCTTATTAGGCATAACCACACAGAAATACGATAAAGGGATATTTCATTTGATGCTACATATCTTCACGGCTGCTAGACTGGCGTATGCACAAAACTGGAGGAATAAAGAAATTCCAACAGAAGAAGAGATTCTATACAAAATTCTATCGTGTGCGGATATGGATAGGCTCACAATGGAAATGAAGAACAAGACAGAGTCAGATTATTTTGAAATCTGGGACAAATTTTATTATTGGTGTGAATCAAGGAGGACTGTTTGGGTTATAAGCTAGTGTTAATATAGAAACATATATAATTGTATGTTAGTATATAGAGACACAAATTAGATATTGTATTGATAGAAAAATATATATGTACGTATATATAGAGATCAAGAATTATATGTATGAAGAGGAACAAATTGTTAGAAATATTTATACTGAAATGTTGCGTTATGTCCATCTTTGTTTTAACTGTATTATAAATAAAAAAAACTTTTTAAAAAAAGAAATCGTGGTTGCTCTATCACTTGAGGTTTTAAAGAAGAGACTGTATAGTCACTTATCTGAAATGCTATAGGTTCTCCTGCTTGAGCAGGGGGCTGGACTAGAAGACCTCCAAGGTCCCTTCTAGCTCTACTCTACTCTACTCTACTCTACTCTACTCTACTCTACTTATTCTATTCTATTCTATTCTATTCTATTCTATTCTATTCTATTCTATTCTATTCTATTCTATTCTATTCTATTTTGGTATGTTCCCAAAAACTGAACAAGAACTACCAACATGCTATCATTTTTAGCTATGGATTATAAGATTCAACATACTTGGCGGACTTCCTGGATTACATTAGGCTCTTACCAGAAACATAACACAGAGTTGCAGTATTTTTTAAGAAAGGTGGAATACTTTCCTCAAACAACCTACTCAAATTTTATGGATACACGAGGACTCAGTTCTAGCTTTCTTCGTTTTTGAATTTAGATCCTCATGGACCAGCTACAATATTCTGATGATTATATTCCAGCTATTATTTCTCCTTTTATCTTACTGCAGGATGACAGCTCTTACTTCGAATGCTGTTTTTAACCAAAAAATTGAAAAAAAAATGCAGCCAGTTTTTTAATCTCTGTGCAAACAGAGCTGATAATGAAAAAGCGGCGCATATAAATTCCTGTTTGTCAAAAATGAAACTATTATGTTGCCATAAAAATCAATGTTTGTTCAATTATTATCTTTGCACAGTACAGTACATTGCAACCCAGTTTCTCATTAGATTAAATCAAAGCTGCTTTTAAATACCGTATTACCAGCTGTTGCCAGATAGAGGACAAAACGAATCGTCTCTCGCAGTATAAACATTTGGGGGTAGGGGAGAAGGCCAGTTGGCACACCTTCATGCCAACGTTACAACCATTATAAGCAATGTTTATAAATACACTCCAGGCGTATTTGTCTCTTTTACTGAACTGTTGGACCTTGTCCCATTTCTTTATCAGGACAAGTGGTCCCACTGCTGGCAAAAGCAATCAGAAATCCTGCATGAACTCGTAAGATTTCCTCTTTGCCTGGTGCTGGAATCAGCTGTTGGAGCTAAAAAGTAAAATCAGCTGAGAATTCAACCCTGTTTTCCTTCATTTTCCATCAATGCCTGAATGCAAATCGAAATGCAAAGGTGTGGTGGGTGTGTCTTTATTCCTTTTCATGCTATTAGTCTCTCATTATTAGGGAGTGGCATGGTGGCCTAGTGGTGAAGGCGCTCACCTCCCATGCGGAAGGTTGAGAGTTCAATCCTAGGTAGTGGCAGATATTTCTCTCCTAGGGTGAAAAGAAAAAATAACTGCTGTGAACTCTGCCTAGGCGTCAGGAAGGGCATCCAGCCAGTAAACGCTCAGCTCCATCCAGTCACCCCAGATTCTACCCCTAATTAAGGGATTTACAGGGTCGTAAAAAGGAGTCTCTCATTAATAGGCATCCAGTTCTTTTCTTTTCTCTTCTTCCTGCTTGGACTTATCCTTAGAGCCATCTAGTCAATTTCTGGACAATACAGGTAATCCTCGATTTACAACAGTTTGTTTAGTGACTGCTCAAAGTTACAACGGCAGTGAAAAAAGTGATTTATGACCATTTTTCACACTGACCACCATTGCAGCATGCCCACAGTCGCGTGATCAAAATTCAGGCTCTTGTCAACTGACTCGTATTTATGATGGTTGCAGTGTCCCGGGGTCATGGGATCACCTTTTGCGACCTTCTGACAATCAAATTCAATGGGGAAGCCAGGTTCACTTAACAACTGCATTACTAACTTAGCAACTGCAGTGAGTGACTTAACAAATGGGGCAAGAGAGGTCATAAAATGAGGCAATGTTCACTTAACAACTCTCTTGCTTAGCAACAGAAATTTTGGGCTCAATTGTGGTCATAAGTTGAGAACTACCCGGTACTCAAATATGTCTTTCTTTCTTTCTTTCTTTCTTTCTTTCTTTCTTTCTTTCTTTCTTTCTTTCTTTCTTTCTTTCTTTCTTTCTTTCTTTCTTTCTTTCTTTCTTTCTTCCTTCCTTTCTTTCTTTCTTTCTTTCTTTCTTTCTTCTTTCTTTCTCTTTCTTTCTTTCTTTCTTTCTTCTTTCCTTCCTTCCTTCCTTCCTTCCTTCCTTCCTTCCTTCCAAAGAGGTTTGGTTTATCCTCTCTCTCAAGGTGGTATCCTGGATCCTACTTGTAGGAGATCTGAGCAGAGTGGCCCCATAAGTGGAATTCCTTTTTTGAGCTGTCTCTACAAATATTAGTAGGAAGTAGATGTCAGCATATATAGATATACAAATGAAGAATTCCCTAGGAAGACATATGGTGATTACAGTTCTTTTTTTCATATATAACAAGACCATTTTTCCACAGACATTTGTGTGCATGTGTGAACTTCTGAGGCAGGGGTCTCCAACCTTGGCAATTTTAACACTTGTGGGCTTCAATTCCCAGAATTCTCCAGCCAGCATGGTTGCCAAAGTTGCCAAGATTGAAGACCCCTGTTCTACCTCTCTCCCTCTTTCATTCTCACTGACTCTCTTTCCCTCCCTCCCTCCCTCCCTATTTTCTCCTTCTCCTCTCCCTCTCCCGCTCCCGCTCCCTCTCCCTTTCCTGCTCCCCCTCCCCTCCCTCTCCCTCTCCCTCTCTTCATGCTATGGACTTCAATTCCACAAGTGGCCCTTGAAGAGACCTAAATCCAACCCCTTTTGAAATCTGTTGATTCTTATCTAGCGCCAATTTGCCTTGACAGTCAGTAGATCAGGTTCTTGTATAGGTTGCATGGAATAAAACTTGCAATGCTTTTGAACTCTATCCTGGCTGCTGATTTGCGGGGCCTGACACTCCCTCCCTCCCTCCCTCCCTCCCTCCCACCCCCCCTCCAACCACAATTTCTCCTGTCTCCATCCTTTTTCAGCCTCTCTTCGGATCATGACTCTTCATCAGAATGACAACAGGAACAGTGCGATCCAGGTAGCCCTCCACGTACAAGCATCACTAAGTCTGGCAATTACGATCGTAAGTCGTTTCAGGGATTTGACCAATTGCCTGCTAACCAAGTCAGGCAAAACTCAATCGGTTGACTTCGTAGCTTGGTGCCTGTAGCTGGATCCGATTTTCTTCCAAACTGTATTAGCTTCAAGACTGCTGAGCAATTTTCAGAGAAAATAAAGTTCAACTGATGGTTATTAGAGGCCTGATCTATATCTAAGCCCTCTAGAAATTCCTGAGCCTTTTGACAAATGATAGAACTAAAAGACAAACGATGGAAGAACGAAACACAGAGGAGTATCCAGCAGGCCATAACTACTGGCTAGTCCCTAACCTCCGATATATATTTCCAATATCTGTCTTCAAATTGCTCCCCTTGAGTTTTAAAAGTCCTTGAAATTTGCTTCAGGGCTTTGTCTGTTCAGATATTTAAGATATTCAACTGATCTCCGATAGGAAAGTCCTCTTCCATGAATATTTTTTGGTGGGAAGCTTAATCGTTTATTGCTGTTTTAAGGATAAAACTATTTTCAGGAAAAAATAATAATTTCCCTCCGTGTGCTGGAATCCTGACACACCACAATACCTAACCCACCATTTGATGCAATCCAGCTGCTAAGGTTAATTCGAAATGTTGGTAATATATTATAAGACAATTATGTTTCGAATCAATGTAAGACAGAATCCGGCAAGAAAAATTATTACAGTAATTTAATAGGCAGAATAGAGCCTCCAGTAATGTATAATAGTAAGTCTTCTAAATATGAGAAAGCTATCATGACAGTGGACTGTCCACATTTTATTGCAAAGCATGACAGAGGGAGGTTTTCTGTTTGCTTCTCTCAATATCTGCATTTACAAGTTAGCGTTACATATTGGAGAATTTTTATCAAATTAAAAAAAAAATTAAGTGCTAGCAGCGAGTTATATCACGGTCCTTAGAGGAAATTTGCCATTTAGAAGTAATGAATTAATTTACATATATACATACCCATCAAACCGTTTTATTTTGTGGTGTGCAGCATTTCACAAAGTACAAGGGGGGTGGGGAATGTAACAAGTAGTAAAGCAAAAATAAGTTAGAGACTGGAGATAGAAGAAAAGAAAATTGAACAAGGTTTAGTGTCGATCAAGATCAAGATCTCCAACTGCTTCTGCCTTTTGAAGCCATGCCTTGTCCGACCGTGCCTATGTTCCATTTCAGCCACAGCCTTTTATCTTTAAAATCCTCTCTTGTCTCTTCTTGAGATTCTCATCAAACCACCCAATCATAACATTCTTGGCCTTCCACTTTGTCACACAGCCTGTCACTCTTCTTTTTTGTAGTTTAACCTGTTGTAGCTCGACCTTTTTTCCGAAGCACCAAAACGCAAGGCAAGAAACAATGGATGGAAACTAATCGAGGAGTGAAGCAACCTAGAACTAAGGAGAAATTTCCTAACAGTTTGCCTTCAGAAGCTGGAAGGGCTTGCCTTCAGAAGTTGTGGGTGCTCCATCACGGGAGGCTTTTAGGAAGAGACTGGACAGTCACTTGTCTGAAATGGTCTCCTACTTGAGTAGAGAATTGGACGAGATCTCCAAGGTCCTTTCCAACTCTGTTATTCTGTTATTCTATTAACATTTTTCTTTTTCCTCATTCATTCTTTCAATATAATAATAATAATAATAATAATAATAATAATAATAATAATAATAATAATAATAATAATAATAATAATAATAATAATAATAATAATAATAATAATAATAATAATAATAATAAAGTTGGAAGGGACCTTGGAGGTCATCTGGTCCAACCCCCTGCTCAGGCAGGAAACCCTATACCATTTCAGACAAATGGCCGTCCAGT
>NW_015386389.1:3597185-3607875 GCF_001527695.2 Protobothrops mucrosquamatus
TGCACTCTTTCTAGAGTCTCAACATCTTTTTTACATCGTGGTGACCAAAACTGGATGCAGTATTCCAAGTGTGGCCTTACCAAGGCATTGTAAAGTGGTATTAACACTTCACGTGATCTTGATTCTATCCCTCTGTTAATGCAGCCTAGCACTGTGTTGGCCTTTTTGGCAGCTGCAGCACACGGCTGGCTCATATTTACATCATCATCATCATCATCATCATCATCATCATCATCATCATCATCATCATCATCATCATCATCTATGAGACAAGGCAGATAGCTACCACCAACCTACTCATTCCTATCTTTAATGTCCCAATAGCAACCTACATGCTACCAATTTATGCTTCTGAACGCCCCTTTTAGTAATTTCATTTACGATTTAATCTGTATCCTCCTTTATTCACCTCTGTTACATCTTTCTTCTTCTTTCTCTTATGTTCACAGGCACATTTCTTTTCCTTTCTTCTCCCCTTTCCCTTTGGCAATTAATTAGTCAATTAGATAAGAACGTATTTTTAGGATGCTGCAATTCCAACAGACATGGGGTGGCCTGCAGTAACGGTTTAAAATTAGTACAGTAATAATTAAAACAGGCATTGGGGTTGGGAGGTTACGCTGAGATTTTAGGATGACGTTCTGGAATGGAATGTGGTCCGTGGTTTTATGGTTTGACTGAGCTTCAGTGTAGTTTTATTTCTATGTAATTTGTTGGAATCCCATGTCTTTATTTTGTTTGCTGCCCAATTTCTCAGATAGATGGGTGGGTATATATATATATATTGAATAAATAAACAGTTTGATCTCTCATGATAACAGCTTGATTTCTCTCTCTCTTTCTCTGATTCCTCCTCTCTCTTACCCTCTTTCCCTCTCCCTTTCCCTCTCTCTCTCTCTCTCTCACTCTTTCATTCTCATTGTCTCTCCCTCCCTCTTCTCTCCTCTCCTCTTCTCTCCTCTGCTCCTTCCTCCTCTCCTTTCCTCTCCTCTCCTCTCCTCCCCTTCCTCTCCCCTCCCCTCCTCTCCTCCCCTTCCTCTCCTCTCCTCTCCCCTCCTCTCCTCCCTCCTCCTCTCCCTTCCCCTCCTCTCCTCTTCCCTCCCTTCCCTTCCCTTCCCTTCCCCTCCCCTCCCCTCCTCTCCTCTTCCCTCCCTTCCCTTCCCTTCTCTTCCCTTCCCCTCCTCTCCTCTTCCCTCCCTTCCCTTCCCTTCCCTTCCCCCCCCCTCCCCTCCCCTCCCCTCCCCTCCCTTCCCTTCCCTTCTTGTCTCCTCTCCTCTCCTCTCTTCTCCTCTCCTCCTCTCCCTTCCTCTTCCTCTCCCTCTCCTTCTCTCCATGCTGAGAGCTACTTTATAAGAGAAACACAATCCCTTCCTGTACCTCTGTACTTAGAGAAGTAGTTGTCAGAGATACACTGTTAGAGAATATTCCAACATACACACACACATATACACACACAAACATATATATATTTCTCTTCTCCTTTATCCTACACTTTTTCCTCTTCCTTTTTTCTCCCTTCTTCCCATTATTTTCATTTTTCTTTGTATCTCTGTATTTTACATTATGATCAACTAATAAAGCACTTAAAATGAAAGACTCTGATCTACTTCACCCATGATCTCATGTGCCAGGAGACTATCTCTAGTTGAGGTCTGGAAGAACTGTACAGCCGAAAAGCTTATATGAATAGTGCTAATGCTGTCGGTTATTTAGTACTTTCATCCCATGGCTTTCCTTCAAGAAGTCATATGAAATACTTTCCCCCGTCAATTTTATTTGTAGAAGTGGATCTTGCAGAGAAATGATTAAAGAAGACTTTCCTGAGCGTACTTGAAGATCGTCCACCATACCATCTCACCATGGAGGCAAATATCCTGTCCTTGTTATTCAACTGAGGGCAATTTTAAAAACTGACTTCCGATGACTTACCCTGCTTTTAGCCTCCTTCAGCACTGCTAAGCTCACCTTTTTACAGAGGGATAAGCAAAATGTAGTCTATAAATGGACTTTCAAATGGGCAGCCTTGGTGATAGGCATTTCGGCATCGTTCACAAAAATTGAGACCCGTTGTGTCATAGGTCCTTAAGAAAACTGTCTTGAGCACTGGGATGAAGATGGGGTCACTGCTCAAGGGCTTTGCAAAGACTGACCAGGTCAGAAGTTAGAATGCCCATCTCAGGATCTCTGCTTCCTACTTCTAATTGGAACATCTTTAATTCTGTCACCAGGCACCGAGAGGACGGAGAGGAAAAATGAGGAACGATTCTGATCAAGTCATAATAAAACTTGACTTGCTCTTAGAAGTGCTGACTGCCCCCTTCTCTGCCGTTAGCTCTCTTTCTCCACCAGCATCTCCCAAGAAGCCTTCTACACTTGACACCTCCAGCATGGAAGGTGAGTGCCAAAGACCTTTTGACTTCGCAACCAGCTTGAAACTGATCCAATAATTTTTTATTGTGATTTCTTGCTGGCCTGCTATTTTGTTTGTTGCTCCTTTTAGACCTTCCAATATCTGTTCATTACGCTTCCTCAATACTCCTGAGCACAATAATCTTCAAGAAGGTGGTTTGGGGTTTTTTTTTTAAGTTCTTATTCTTATTTACACATCACTTTTTAATACAAGTTATAGACCAAATATTGTTCATCCAGACCTAGCAACATTTGGCAGATGTTTGACATTCCAAAGCAAATTCTGTACAGTGTATTTTCTTGTCAAGGATGCTTTTAAGATGCCAAGGCTTATGAAGTTGTCCAGTTATCATACTGCCAAAGCAACTGAAATAAAAGAACAGAATTTAAACTAACAGGGTAGACCAGGGACCTGCACATAAGTTGAGCTCTGACAGTCCCACACCATAATCACTCTTTTTCAAGGCACTCAAGGATATACAAAGTAAAGCAGATAAACATCTGTGATTGTTAGGTTGACAAAACAATCAAAGTGCAGATGAGTTGAGGCCAAAATGTGGATGAGATTAACCTAGTTTAATTTCATTTCAATTACAATAAATGAAAAAAAAAATACTAAGATTAGGATTACTATCTATGTATATAATAGGAGCCCTGGCACAGTGGTTAGAATGCAGTATTGCAGACAATCTCTGCCCACAGCCTGAAGTTTGATCCTGACAGGCTCAAGGTTGACTCAGCTTTCCATCCTTCCGAGGTCAGTAAAATGAAGACTCAGGTTGTTGGAGGCAATTAAATGAAATTGATGTAATGTTACAACTGATTGATCCCCAAAGACTTCAATTCTCCTTTCAGCATCTGGGATACTTACTGCTAATTCTCTGCCACTGTTGAACAAGAGGAGGAGGAGGAGGAGGAAGAAGAGGAAGAGGAGGAGGAGGAGGAGGAGGAGAAGGAGAAGGAGAAGGAGAAGGAGAAGGAGAAGGAGAAGGAGAAGGAGAAGGAATATATTGCATAGTCATCACAGATGGGCCAACAGATATTGACTTATGTTGTCCATAATGACTTTGATCAATCAAACAGGGTTACACTATGTGAATAAGACAGAAAGAGGGAGACTAACTTACCAGTTCTATTTGTATTCATTCCCTACAAACAATAAGAACAATGCCAGTCCCTTTGGACATGTTTTGTCCAGCATGCCCCTTCTAAAACCTAATTTAATCCCAAGCCCCTCTCCCACTATTTCATGCACACTGGGATCTTAATCTCACAACTCAACATGCTGTTGTCCCCATTCCAGCAACATCCAGGGCAATGACACCTACAAAGGATAAATGGAAACCACACTACAAGTGTTGTGGATGAAACCTATGTTTTTAACAAGAAATTTTGAAGATTCCTAACCTTAAATGCATCTCTATAGGTAGTTGGCCAGGTAGAAAAAGAGACTATGCATTTCCTTTGAAAGCCTCTTGTATGCAGCCCCTGGGGAATCTGTTAGATTCTACATTTGGTTATTTCCTTTCGCAAAGATGAAATCCAATTGAAAAGTTTCTTTAGACAGCCATTGTGTGGAAACATGATGTCAATATTAATAAAGGCTGAATTTCCCCTTGGCTCACTTCTTACAGATAAGCTTTTCAATAATACTCTGCTTGCACCAAAAGTCTGGTGGGACTGGGAATAGTAAAAAAAAAACACTAATAAAAGAATGTTGAATGTTTTTATATTAAATTTCCCCACAGGCGCACTGAAAAGCCTACTTAGAGGATGCCAATCAACATGGTACTTATTAAATGTAACAAGAGTCCCGTTACAACAGATCTTTTCAAGCCCCTAGAAACAAATTGGAAAATAAAGACAAAAGACAATTACAAATGCATTTGGTTGCACACTCTGGACACATCACCTGATACCAAGTAACATGAAGCCGCATTGTTTGATCTTCAAAAGGGGTGTGTGTGTGTGTGTGTGTGTGTGTATCTGTGTGTGTCTCTGTGTGTCTTTCAGCCTACAGCTCTATCTAAATGCCACTTAGAAATGTCAGCAAAGAATTTTGTTTCTCATTTTTCTACAAGTTTCCCATAAAAAAAGGTGGAGATTGAGATAGACTTGTTGTTTTCAAAAGTTTTCAAATGTTTTGCACACATCACCTTACAAGCTGTGTGAAGGAATAACATATCTGTTTAGAACAAACTGATGGGGCCATCTCTTTGCCTCCTGGTTCATCAAGCGCCTTCCATCCAGTTAGTAAAAACACAACTTTTGAGAAAATGGAAGAGTGGATCTACTACTCATCCATGATTTTTGGAAGTTATCTGTGGCATCTGTGGCATATAAAGGGGACAAGTGACACTGGATATGTGTTGATATCATTGAGCAAATGACACAAATGACTCTCACAGGAATCTTTGCAAGGCACAGCTAAAAAGTCAACAACCGTGAAATTAATGCTCTGCCTCTTTTTTAATGCGTGTTGTATGTATGACACACATAAAAATCAGATAACTTCAGCCACACCACTGTACCTACAATTGCGACATTTCCCCCCATACCCTGCAGATACTCCTGATCCTTTGATGGCATGCAGGACCACTTTGCTGTAGCTTCAATTGGCTGCCTATGTATGGCCTTATTATTATTCATCTTTATAGTTCAATTGGTTTTGTGTTTTTCTCCATCATAGTATTTACAATTAAGTTTTGCACATGCTGCATTTCTAGACCAATCCACATTTCTTTATAAGAACTCTTCAGCACAGCGGTTCTCAACCTATGGGTGGCGACCCCATTTGGGGTCGATCGACCATTTCACAGGGGTTGCCAAGCAAGGCTGTCTGCCATTTTTTTGTCCGCCATTTTTCCCCCTTTTCCGGCGGGTGCCTTACCTCCCTTGGGCTGGGCCAGCTGGTGGTCGGCCTGCTCCGTCTCTGCCGCTTGCCAGCTACACCTCGGCCGGCGCAGGGGGCGGAACCACGCATGCGCGGTGCTCCCGGGCAGGGAAAGTCCTCGACTTACGACCGGTTGGGTAGTCCTCGACTTACGACCAGTTTAGTCCTCGACTTACGACCGGTTGGGGGTCGCGGCATTAAAAAGGTTGAGAACCACTGCTTCAGCAGAAAGAAGGATCTGTACATCTACGCATCTCCGTGTGTTCAAAGATTTACCCTGGCTGGAAGATTAAAAGAGCCGTGTAGGCATAACTGGATGGTACAGAATTGGGGAACAGCAGATCTAAATCACAGAATGATCCTTAACCAAATCATCTTCTTCTCTGGATGCCACTTCTGGGAAAACAAGCATCTTCTCCTCACATCTACATTTAAAAAAAATAAAAACCAACCAAAATTCAAAAGAGACTGATTCTGTGCTGTATTTTAAAAAAAGAAAAGAAAAGAAAAAGAAAAAAACAACAACCGTTCTTACTTTCTTTCGCTCTCCTTTGAGCCAGCCCTTTTGAAACTTCTTAACACAGGCAAATTCAAAGGACCTCATCAAAGTTTCCGGTGCTTGGAGAAATGTCACATGTTTCTTAAAAGGAGATTAGCTTTGTTTCTTGTTGTCTTAGCAGAAAAGGGGGTTAAATGTTAAGACCCATCTCCTGGGGGGAAACTGATGAACTCAGCAGTCTTCATGGCAGAGAGCTGAGGTCCCTGCTTACTCCAACGGTCCAACTGCAGGAAGCCACAGGGACACATCAGAAGATACTCAATGAGGCCAAATTAAACACCAAAAGTACATTTTCAGACACAGGATGGGCAACGCTGTTGTCTAGCCTTTGTTTTGGCTGAGTTAGTTTAGAATTTTTATTTTTTTTTGCTTATCCTAATCAAGGAAGTAAAGTTCAAACAAACAAACAAACAAAAAGTGGAATAGAGACTAGTCTACTCCTGCAAACCAAAAGAAAGGGTTTTCTTTTTTAAAATTAATTTGTTTGGAGGAAACCTGGCAATCTGAGACACCGGGATGAGAGACCAGACTTGGGAAATCATGCCAGTCTCTTCTTTTAAAACAAAGGAAATGGATGATTGAAGGAAGCCAAATATAGACTGAGAAGGTAGTTTGTGAGCATCCAAAGATATTGTTTACCTTCTATTTCCTTGTCTGCCAGCTGATGTGGCCTCCCTACAATATGAAAGGCACCATGGCTTGTAGTAGCACCTTCAAAGCCCCAACTGACTGGAGAGAAATGTTGAATGATGGTTAGACAAAGAAGTAGGTTGCCCCAAATAGGGGGACCACTTAATTCTGGGGCTGCTGCTGAAAGGAGATGTGGAAAAGGACAAGGATAAGAACGATGAAGGGGATAAAAAAGTAAGAGTAGCAGAGCCATATTTGGGTTTCCACACTGAATTTCCAATTTGACATTGAGTTTGAGAACGTAACATAGCAATCATTGTTTTCATTTGCATTATGATGGAGTTAGAGTATCAGAAGATGTAAGTCAATCTTGCTTATTCCTGCATTCTTTCTCTGGCCCTCTTCCTTCTTTCACTTACTTTAACCCAGATGCTTTGAATTGTGGCCACAAGTTTATTTCCTTGGCTTTCAAGGTAGATGTGGATTGTTTTAAAATATACAGGTGTTCTGGTCTATCACTTCTGTTCCTTGACCAACATGTTGGGTTCAGGTCCCAAGAATCATCTCACTAGGGTTCTGTCTTACTTCATATTAGCCTTTGTGTACTAACACCTCAGTTCCTCTCTTTATTTCTCATTGTTCTGCACGCTGACTAGCTATATAGACTACAAAGTTTGTGAACTTTATGAGTCAATGTCTGTCCTAATTTTCCATTAAGTGTTTCAAAAGATTCCATTTCCTCCTACACATATAACTCCCTATCCAGAGTTTTTCATTCTGTGTTTTCATTCTCAATCCCCTCAAAGGATTAAATTTAAAACTTGCCCATGTGAGTTGGTCTTGCTTTGGCCAAGCATATTTTGACTAATCTTTATGAGATGCAACCTCATGAGCTAATTGTTAGTTTTTGCTGTGGTGTGCTTTGCTTCCTCCCCCCCCCCCCCAATCTTCATTCTTGAGTGTTGACTCCTGGAGACTGCCAGGACTAGTCCCTGCAATTTTTGTGGCAAGATTTCAGCAGTAGTTTGCCATTGTCTCCTTCTTCCTAAGTTGAGAGAGAGAGGAACTGGCCTAAAGCCATCCAGCTGGCTTCATGCCTAAAGTGGGACAAGAACTCATGGTCTCATGGTCTTCCAGACCATTGCCTTAACCATTGCATCAAACTGGTTCTTTCCTTAAGGTATTCGCTTCCTTTTAAAAAATGTTATATAATTTGCTTCGTGAAAAAAAAATCTAATTTTCCCTCCTGAGACTCTGTTCCTACCCAAGTGAACGGCCTTAACAGAAAGCAAGACAGTTGATTTAATCTTCCTAGAAGTGGCCAAATCAGTCTGGCCCTCTCTGACAACATATTGAAAAGATGTCACAGGATCCTACCATCTCTGCATTCACTTTTTTTTTTTGCCCGTTTAAACTTCAATTGTTTAACAGCGAATGGATATAGGATCCATAGCTGGCTGACCAGCCGTACTCAACGTGTGGTCCTCAATGGAACCGCATGGATGAAAGTGTGTAGTGGGGTGCCCCAGGGCTCTGTTCTAGGCCCAGTGCTCTTCAACATCTTCATTAACGATTTGGACGAGGGGATAGATGGGGAACTCATCAAATTTGCAGATGACACCAAGCTGGAAGAATAGCCAACACTCCAGAAGTTACAGGCTTAAGATACAGGAGGATCTGGACAGACTTGAACACTGGGCGCTATCTAACAAAATGAAATTCAATGGTGAAAAAAGTAAGGTTCTACATTTAGGCAAGAAAAACCAAATGTACAGGTATAGTATAGGGGGTGCCTTGCTCAATAGTAGTAACTGTAAGAGGGATCTCGGAGTCCTAGTGGACAATCACTTAAATATGAGCCAGCAGTGTGCTACAGCTGCCAAAAAGGCCAACACAGTGCTAGGCTGCATTAACAGAGGGATAGAATCAAGATCACGTGAAGTATTAATACCACTTTACAATGCTTTGGTAAGGCCACACTTGAAATACTGCATCCAGTTTTGGTCACCACAATGTAAAAAAGATGTTGATACTCTAGAAAGAGTACAGAGAAGAGCAACAAAGATGATTAGGGGACTGGAGGCTAAAGCATATAAGGAACGGCTGCTGGAATTGGGTATGTCTAGTTTGACGAAGAGAAGGACGAGGGGGGACACGATAGCAGTGTTCCAATATCTCAGGGGCTGCCCCAAAGAAGAGGGAGTCAAGCTATTCTCCAAAGCACCTGAAGGCAGGACAAGAAGCAACGGATGGAAACTAATCAAGGAGAGAAGCAACCTAGAACTAAGGAGAAACCTCCTGACAGTTAACAATTAACCAGTGGAACAACCTGCCTCCAGAAGTGGTGAATGCTCCAACGCTGGAAGTTTTTAAGAAGAGACTGGACGGCCATTTGCCTGAGCAGGGGGTTGGACCAGATGATCTCCAAGGTCCCTTCCAACTTTATTATTATTATTATTATTATTATTATTATTATTATTATTATTATTATTATTATTATTATTATTATTATTATTATTATTATTATTGTTGTTGTTGTTGTTGTTGTTGTTGTTATTACTACTACTACTACTACTACTACTACTACTACTACTACTACTACTACTACTACTACTACTATTATGTCCGCATTTTCTTTGCTGATAAATGCAAAAGAAACCTTTTTTTCCACTTACTGCCTTAAAATACTGTAAATCACGATGAACAAAAAGCAACCTTAACTTCCACATATTTTGTGCATCCCTCGTTACTCCACCTCAGTATGGCAATTAACTGGTTCAACATTATTTCATTTTTGTAAAAAAAAAAAAATGACAAAAAGGTACCGGGTCCACTGCAAAATTAGCTTAGATGGGCCCAGCAAGGTAATTCCATGCTTTATTTAGTCCTACGTAGCTTCTTCCCTGTTTCATGGCTGACAATAAGTGCAGTAGCAGAAAAATGCACGGAGTCTTTGCAGCCGGATGTGCAAACAGCGCAATTAAACCCTAGAGGGATTTCTGTCAGCATAACTTGCCTTAAACAAATTCACTTAGTCTTCCCAGAGATGTATTCAGCCTCTTGCGGGTTCCAGCTGTGTACAAAGAGTTCTGCTAGGCTTCCTACAGTAATACTTCCTTACTCCCTTGCTCAGGTGGGAATACAGAACAGGCTGAGCCAAGAGGAAGTTGGCTTCAATGTCTGGAATGCTTCCATATCTTCTTTTGCAGAGTTGGTCCCGGTCTGTTGCTAAGCGGAGGGTTAGGTCTCTCTTCTGACCCACAGGGCTCCATTTGGGGTGTCGAAAGACCTTGATCTCCTAGACCAGGGGTGGGGAACCTTGGCTCTTTTATGACTTGTGGACTTCAACTGCCAGAATTCCTGAGCCAGCCAAGGTTCCCCACCCCTGGCCTGGGGAACAATGCCCATTCATGAATTGGACTGGGCCAGTTTCAGAGAAACCGGAGAAAGCAATTATGTTTGGAAGAGTTAAAGGTAAAAGGAAACCAGGTCATCAAAGAGCACGGTGGCTGGATACCATCAAAGCTGACGCCAGTCAGAACACAGAACACCTCAAAAAAGCAGTGCAAGATCAGAAGATGTGGAGAGACCTGGCCCATAGATTCATGAGTGGGCATTGTTCCCTAGGCCAGGGGTGAGGAACCTTGGCTCTTTTACAACTTGCTGGCTCAGGAATTCTGGGAGTTGAAGTCCACAAGTCATAAAAGAGCCAAGGTTCCCCACCCTTGGCCTAGACGATCCCAATACCTGTGTTTAGAAGTTCTTTTGCATCCAATGGAAGGGACTCCTGAGACTTATGCTTTGATTTGCTTGAACAGTGCTGGGCTGCATTAACAGAGGGATAGAATCAAGATTACGTGAAGTATTAATACCACTTTACAATGCCTTGGTAAGACCACACTTGGAATACTGCATCCAGTTTTGGTCACCACAAAGTAAAAAAGATGCTGAGACTCTAGAAAGAGTACAGAGAAAAGCCACAAAGATGATCAGGGGACTGGAGGCTAAAACATACAAGGAACAGTTGCTGGAATTGGTTATGTCTAGTTTAACGAAGAGAAGGACGAGGGGGGACATGATAGCAGTGTTCCAATATCTCAGGGGCTGCCACAAAGAAGAGGGAGTCAAGCTATTTTCCAAGGCGCCTGAAGGCAGGACAAGAAGCAATGGATGGAAACTAACCAAGGAGAGAAGCAACC
>NW_015386389.1:3607975-3625775 GCF_001527695.2 Protobothrops mucrosquamatus
GGACAGCCATTTGTCCGAAATGGTATAGGGTTTCCTGCCTGAGCAGGGGGTTGGACTCGATGACCTCCAAGGTCCCTTCCAACTTTATTATTATTATTATTATTATTATTATTATTATTATTATTATTATTATTATTATTATTATTATTATTATTATTATTATTATTATTATTATTATTATTATTATTATTATTATTATAACTCTGGTTCCACCTCTGATCTCTATCTGACGATAAGCATGCCTGGGTAAGATAGATATGCCACAATAAAGTACGTAAGTAGCCATTCAAGTAGATTTGATTTTTTGGCTTTTAAGGCTGGGAACATTATTACTCATGGATGAATGCTGCTACATTCAAAAGTAGAAGAAACATAACTTTCCAACCAGTCACAGTCGGCCCAGAGAATCCATAAAAGCAAAGTGATTTCACATTCATTAGGATGCCATTGTGTAAAATGATTGAGTTACATCATTTGCACGCTATGTAGTATGTGATGTCAGTCCTTCCCTACCATAGATGCCCACTCAGTTGTCTTACTTGACAACTACATGATTGTTGAACCCCAGGACTCTTAAGAGAGACTGCTTATTTATGGTCAGCTGGATTGAAAGGAAGACAACCCCAAGTTTATAATAATACAAAAAGGTGAATAGACACACAAACGAAACAACAGCAGATATCCAGCATAATGACTAGAATCCAGTGTCTATGGAGATTCTCAGTCATCCAAGTCATGGTTGTCCCAAAGGTGTTTTTTCAAGAGGCAACTGGACTTTCTTGTTTTTCTTTGAAGATGTTTCACTTCTCATCCAAGAAGCTTCTTCAGCTCTGAGCTGAGCTGAAGAAGCTTCTTGGATGAGAAGTGAAATGTCTTCAAGGAAAAACAAAGAAAGACTAGTTGCCTCTTGAAAAAGCACCTTTGGGACAACCAGAAACCAAGATTAACAAGTTAGGTTTGCTTCACCTGAAACCAAATTCTCTTGATTAGAATCCAAAGTCTTGTACAGTCCTAGAAGGCAGAAGTGGAAAGCAGCAACCATCCCTCTGTTAGAAAAAAATAGAAAAATTGGAACCTTTCTTTCTTTCTCTAATAGGTTCATTTTTCTTGACGAACCTGTTTTCCTTCTTCCAAAATGAGATTAAATGCCACTGCTCTACAGTTCTTGTAAAATTGCTGAAGTAATAGACATTTGCAAGAAGCAATGGGTGGAAGCTCCTCAGAGGGAGATCATTTTGCACAATGGCACATATGAAGAATGTGAAATCACTTTGCTTTTCTTGGATTCTCTGGGCCAGCTGTGACCGGTTGGGAAGTTATGTTTCTTCTACTTTTGCATGTCTCCTCAGAGGAGAAATTTCTTGACAGTGGGAACAATCAATCTTCCTGGAATTGCTTCCTGGAATTTTAGTTGCTTCGTCTCTGGAGGTTTTCAGGCAAAAGACTGGACAGCCATTTGTCCAACATGGAATACTGTAAGAGCTTCTGTCCAGGGCAGGGGGTTGGACTAGATGGCCTCCAAGGTCCCTACCATCCGTATGATTCTATGCAGAAATGTTCTACTGCAGGAGTGTCAAACTCAATTTCATTGAGGGCCCCATCAGCATTGTGTTTGCCCTCGGGGGGCTGGGTGGGTGTGGCCAGGGTGGGTGCGGCCTACTGGGTAGGTGTGGATGGAGTGAGTGTGGCCTACTGGGTGGGCGTGGCCAGCTCTACATCATTCGCGTCAAGGGTGCCTGTGGGGGCCTGGGCAGGAGTGGGACAGATCTGAGGGTCTCTGGCAGAAGGGGGTGGGACCAGGGCAAGCGCCAAGACATGGTCCATTTCTTCATTCCTCACAAAGGTGACACCTCCCCAGCATGCACCCAGGGGGTGGGACCGACGCGGCAGGGGCTGGTTCCTAGCTGTTTCCAGACAGCCTTGTGGAGCTAAGACTGAATGCGTTTCAGCATAGATGGCCACCACAAAATTGTACATTGGCTCCTGGCCGGCCTGGGCCAGGGCCAAGGCAGCGGGGGCCATTCCCTCACTGTTTCCAGGATGACTTCGCAGGGCACATGAAACCATGTTGCGGGTTGCATCCGGCCCCAGGGCCTTGTGTTTGACATGTCTGTTCTACTGCATTTGAAAAACATTTCCCTCTGACATCACATGGAAAGATGCAGATGTAAACTCACCCTGTAAACCCTCTTATTGGAAAAGTCAAGCTATCGAAATTTCGAAAGAGACTTTTTGTTTCTCTGCTGACAACTGCAATGATTCTGATCAGTAACTAGAACTTCACGCTGTTGGCTGATGCTAAAGTTAAACAAGTGTGACAGCCCTAACAGCAGTGATGGATGGCTGTGGATCTGCTAAACTGACGAGATGCCAAAAGGCTTAAGGTGGTTGGTTGTCACTAAAAATGGGCAACAAATGACACGGCTTTTGAAGACTTTCCAAGACTTAAGATGAAGTGAAGCCTGCCATGAAAGCAGGAGAGGCAATATTATTGGGGTTCAGCTCTCCATCTGGCTCCTTCTTTTCCTGGGTTACTGCTAGCAACACAGATGGTGAACTTAATACAACTACAGGGGGCTAGATGGGGAGCCAACCAGTCAGATAATTTGTACTCCTAACCTGGGCCAGATGCCACGATGGATGTAAAGATGACTAAAACAACTTTTCATTTTTTCCACCACCCATGAAGAGTCTGTGAGCTGAATGACAAAAATCCACTTCCTGTCATTCAGTCATGTTATCTGACTTTAGAAAAAAAAAGAAAAGAAAGATGAAATTTTGACAATATTGATTTGATTCAACAAGAAACAAAGAGCCCAACTAGACAACAACATCTGCCGACCTAGGCAAATATCAGAAAAGCTAAGCAAGGTCAGATCTAGTTGGTGCTTGGAGACAAGATCTCCAGTGGATCCCAGGGATGTACGCCAGAGTCAAATAAATATCTAGGAAAAAGACCGTAGCAAAGCTTTTCATACTGTTGTCCACAAAACCTCAAAGATGAGTCCTTGAAAGGCGCCTCCTACCTTGTTTAACTTACAGAATTTTTTGATTTACTTTTATCAAGAGAATATCTTTTGATCATATACTAGTTTCATGTATATGTATATGTTTACGTATATGTATATGTATACATATATACACATAGATCAGTAGTGGTGAACCTATGGCACACGTGCCAGAGGCGACACTCGGAGCCCTCTCTGTGGGCACGTGTGCCATGCCCCGGAGATGGCAACCGTCCCTCTTCAACCAGCCGCCTGCTAACTCGCCAAGGTTCCACATGGCCAGATGCATCCCAGCACGGCTGGTTTCCCTCCCCCCCCGTCCCATCCCTCCTGGCCTCACATGCTCTCCTTTTCCCGGGCATGACCCACTGCATCGCCTCCTCAGCTGTCGGCCATCTGTCCAGCTCAGAGGTGGCTTCTCTGAACTTCTGGTGGTGGGCTGCGGAGCCCCAGAGTGCGCCAGTCGAGGGGCCGGCAGGCTGTGGCTGCTGACAGACACTGTCGGCCCCATACGCTCACTGGCCTCTGTGTGCAGGGGCTGATGGTGTCAGGCAGCAGCCGCCCCAGCTCCTGCCTCACCCTCCAACAATGGCATCCCAGCCCTGCCTTGCCTCACCTCGCCTCATACCACAGGACGAGCCTCCTGCCCACTGCCCCACCTGCCAGAGACCCCCTGGATCTCCCCGAACCCTGCCTGGCCCCCACAGGCATCCCTCCCCATATGCAACATCGAGGTGACCACGCCCACCTTGGCCACACCCACCCAGTCTGCCATGACCACAGCTACGCCCACCCAGTGGGCCTCGGCCACCTGGCACCCGGTGATAAATAAGTGGGTTTTGGGTTGCAGTTTGGGCACTCGGTCTCTAAAAGGTTTGCCATCACTGACATAGATACTCCTCAATGTATGAGCACAATTGAGCCCACAATTTCTGTTGCTAAGTGAGACCATTGTTAAGTGAATTTTGCTCCACTTTATGACCTTTCTTGCCTCAGTTGTAGATGAAAAGTTAGTATCACGGTTGTTAAGTGAATCTAGCTTCCCCTATTCACTTTGCTTGTCAGGTCACAAAAGGTGATGGCATGATCCCGGGACACTGCAACCGTCATAATATGAATCAGTTGCCAACTGGCTGAATTTTGATCACGTGACCAGTCATAAGTGTGAAAACCGGTCATAAGTCATTTTTTTCCAATACCATTGTAACTTTAAACAGTCACTGAATGAACTGCTGTAAATCAAGGACTATCTCTATGCATATATGTATGTGTATGTGACATATATATCATATACAGTATATATATCATCATCATCATCATCAGGTGCTTTGGAAAATAGCTTGACTCCCTCTTCTTTGGGGAAGCCCCTGAGATATTGGAGCCATCCTTCTCTTCATTAAACTAGACATACCCAATTCCAGCAGCCATTCCTTATATGTTTTAGCCTCCAGTCCCCTAATCATCTTTGTTGCTCTTCTCTGTACTCTTTCTAGAGTCTCAACACCTTTTTTACATCGTGGTGACCAAAACTGGATGCAGTATTCCAAGTGTGGCCTTACTAAGGCATTGTAAAGTGGTATTAACACTTCACGTGATCTTGATTCTATCCCTCTGTTAATGCGGCCCAGCACTGTGTTGGCTTTTTTGGCCGCTGCAGCACACGGCTGGCTCATATCTAAGTGATTGTCCACTAGGACTCCGAGATCCCTCTCACAGTTACTACTATTGAGCAAGGTACCTCCTATACTATACCTGTACATTTGGTTTTTCTTGCCTAAATGTAGAACCTTGCTTTTTTCACCATTGAGATCAATATCATTGATCCACCTTGTTTTAGGTCTCCTTCATGGACACTTTTAACAAGCAGGATCCATTCTGTGACCGTCTTGGTCCACCTGCCATCTATTCTTCTGGCTATGTGACCAGCCCCTATGATGATATCGTATACTTTAGTTCTCTAATCCAATGTGCAGGTCTTTCTGTCTTGTCTTGTGATGCTCTAACTTTCCTTGGCTCTTTGCACCATTCGTAACTTGTGAGATTAGTTCCCAAGTTTCACTGGCATATATTAGAGCAGGTAGCACACACTGATCAAAAACCTTTCCTCCTGGCACAGGGGGAGTCTGTTCTTGAAGATTATGCTTAGCTTGCTGAATGCCTGCCAACCACATTTAACACGTCGTTCAGTTTCCTTTATTTCATCACCTTCCATTGAGATCTGTTGGCCAAGGTATATGCAGTGGTCTACTACGTCTAGTTTTCCCCAGATATAAAAATGTTTCCTTTCTTTGGTGAATTTATTAAACATAACCTGACTCTTTTTCAGGTTTATTTTTAATATTATATAAAGCAAAAGGCAATGCTTTTGGCTTTTGTCGTGCGGCAACGAAGGATGCAATCCAGAATATACCCTCACAGTTATGAACGGAAGGATCTGTAGAATTAGGAAAGCTATCCACAAGGAAACGTGTCCACCGTGCAGAGAAATTCCTTAACCTTTATCTAAGTTCATCAGCAGCATCATAGGTTGAGCCAGAAATCCCTCTGATGAAATAAGATGTACAATCAGAACTCCAAAATGAAAAAAAAAAATGGAAGAGCTGCTGTATCTGTACAGGTTCTTTAGAAAAATTCAAGATTTTTGTACTTTTACAGCCAAGCCAGAGTTATATATCCTCAGAGAGGAATCTGTTTTGCTCTAGTAGCAGTTTCTGTTTTACAGTTGGGGGACCCGGAGACCAAAATGCCTGCATAAAATTTAACTGTACGTGTAATCGCGGTAAATAATGGTTTATCAAATATATAGTTATTAAAGCTTTCCCTCAAGATTGAAAGGTATGGTTAGGATTCCTGTTTTCACGAGGTTCTCCACTTAGACTTTGGTGAATACTGATCAATCAGTGATAATTTTATCCCACATTTTTCTTTCTGTCCATAGCACGCCTATTAATGTCACTATAAAGGAGAATATTGGTAGCTCAGGGTTGACATGAGGGGTCCTTGGTGCTCTCTGAGCTTGCTTGTTTTCTTGCAGATGTTTCATTACCCAAACTAGGTAACATCATCAGTGCTAGTAAGGAGTGGGGTTTGCTCTCAGTTTAGCGTCTGGTGGCTTGCTCTGTCAGTATTGGTGGGGGTGGTATCAGTCAGAAGACATGATGAAAATTTTTAATTTCACAACATGTAGACAGATTTAACCATTGGGGAAATATGACCATCCTAGACCAAGTCAAGTCCAAAAACATCAGGGAATTCTTAGAAGCCTGGCACTCTGACAAATCAGTCATCAATAGACACATAGACATTAACTACATCTATAGACTATACAAAGGGCCGGCAACCTTAAACGCTCAAAGAGCCACTTGGACCCATTTCCCACAGAAAAGAAAACACTGGGAGCTGCAAAACTTGTGTAACTCATGTGGTGTGTGTGTGTGTGTGTGTGTGTGTGTGAGAGAGAGAGAGAGAGAGAGAGAGAGAGAGAGAGAGAGAGAGAGAGAGAGAGAGAGAGAGAGAGATGCTGCTTTCTGCTTTCTGCTGCTTCCTGTGGAGATGCAGCATAGGCAGGAGCCCCACCCAATAAGCTTGTCAGCTTGTCAGAGAGGCCACTCTCTTTTTTACACACACACACACACACACACACACACACAGAGAGAGAGAGAGAGAGAGAGAGAGAGAGAGAGAGAGAGAGAGAGAGAGAGAGAGAAGGGAAGCGCAAGTGCCTCTCTCTCTCTCTGCAAATGGCAGAGGAGGCTGGGAGCTGCAGGAGAAGGCTCAAAGAGCCAAATGCAGCTCCGGAGCCGCGGGTTGCCAACCCCATGGACTATACAAAAGAGACTCTCACCCAGCATAAAAAGGAACAAAAAGACTAAAGCACTTCTCCACTAGCAATCAGCACCCAGATCAACATAGATCAACTCCAAGGTTAACATCAGACCAAGAATCAAGTAAACAATACTCCAATCAAGAAACTGCCAAGGAAGCCAACAGTAAACCAACAGGAAGCCAACCAGAGACTCTTTAAGTCTACCCCCACCAACACTGATACAGCAAGCCACTAAAATATAAACTGATAGTAAACTACACTCAGTGGTGGGATTCAGCCGGGTCGCACCACTTTGTCAGAACCGGTAGCTAATTTTTTGTTGCCCAGGCCCAGAATGGACTTCCGGAAGCGGCATCCACACAGAGAACAACATGGACTTGTTCTGAAGCATCTACAGTTAAGCTGTTTCAAGCTTCACCTTCTTCCTGGAAAGCCAAGCATGGAGTCTCCCTGAGCATCGCTCTGACTTCTCCAGTCACTGGACCAGCTATTTTCTTTTTCAATGTCTGTTCATGCTCAAGAACATTGGAAAAAGAAAAAGGGTGTTAATCTGAGCTGAAAGGGAAAGGAGAACTTGATGACAGAGACAATTTCTATTTCCTTGAAGAGTTCTCCACCAGTCCCTCAAATGATCACTGTAAGAGATGAATTTCTGGTACAAGAATGCACAAGGGAACTTGAATATCTGAGCCATTTCCATTTGGGCCACAATCTAGTACCTATTCTCTTTTCGGTGGTTGAAAAGGCTTTACGCTTATTTGCAAATTCCAAACAGTAAATAGATTCTCTGTCTTTGCTATAGGAAAAATAAAACAACCCACCTGTCTGGATTATTATGGCAATTCTTTTCATTTCCTACAGAGCAATTCTTTTCATTTCCTACAGAACTTTATCTGGCTACCAAATATTATAAAAAAATAATTAATGTTTCAGGAGTTCTAAGAGGAGAACTATACTCTGAAGGCGATTACTGTTCAGTCCTTTATATTTGATTATAAAAATGCATAACTGCCTTGGGACAACGGAAGACGGGGAAAAAAGAGACACACTTTTTTTTGTAAATATTTGAATGTTTTATTCGCTTTGAACACGGCAGCTTTTCTCTAGGAAGTAATCATGATTGCTCCATTTGCTTAGAGAAACTCTTTTAAAAGCCTGAATAACTTTTAAATGAGAAATAATGATGTGGATTGCTGAATGGCCTTGTTTTAATAAAAGAAAGCAAGGAAACAACTTCACTGCATGTCTTCCCTACATGTTTTGAAAGATTTGGGACCAACACAACCTTTGCAGATTTGTTTCATCAGCCCGTCCATGGACTTAGGAAATTGGAAGAGTGTTTAACCCTTTTCTCCAACAAAGAGAAGGAAGAATGTCAGTGACTGATTGATTTAAATATTAAATTCTGCCTTTGCCCAATGCTTTCTCATTAGATTCAGCTTTTCTGCAATCCAAAAATTCAATGAAAAGTATGCAGTCCATAATCCACTAGTATTCTCCACAGTTACTCAGTAGAGAACATTGGGGCAAGAGAAAGGACTGGTTCCAAGTCAACTGGTGAACGTCTTTAGTGGAGAACCTGGGTCTACCTATCTTTAGTTCAACCCTTTTGGATTCCTTACTAAACCAAGATAGGTTGCACCTCTCTACATTGTCATAGACCAGGGATCTTGAGACTTGGCCCTTTTATGACTTGTGGACTTCAACTGCCAGAATTCCTCAGCCAGTGTGCCTGGCTGAGGAATTCTGGGAGTTGAGGTCCACAAGTCATAAAAGGGCCAAGTTTGAAGACCCCCTGTCATAGACAATGCGTCAGACACCATGACAGATTGTCTGGGCAAGTAGCAGTTGCCTACTTGTCCTAAACTCCATGACTACGTATAGTCCATGGCAATCATTTATGTGAAGGTAGGAAATCTCCCTCCACCAGCACATCTATTCTCCTCTTGGTGTCTTCAAAGGCTTGTGCAAAGCATTTGAGGGATATTTTTTGCAAAACACGAAATATCATTTCTTCCAAAAGTAAAAAAAAAGAATTGCATCCCTTGAAAGAGTTAGCACTTGAAGACCTCCACAGGCGATGGTCCCTGTGGTTCTCGTGGAAAATCAAAATGGCTGTGCAAATAAACACATGCAGAGATGATCTGGGGATGCCTCCAAGGCACCTACACTGAGTTTTCTGGTGGATATGGCTGCCTCCATCCTTGGAGGAAATCGTGCTTCAATGAGCTTTGTGAAACCTTTTCCCATTGTTTTCTACAAGTCTAATTCTTTATGCCTCAAACACTGAATGAATAAATAGCCTTTCTCTGCCTCCGCCTCCTCTATAACTGAATCTTAGCTTTAATTGCACAACAAAGCCAATAAGGAGTGATTTGGTAAAAATCTCTGGGGAGATTTTATTAAAGGTTTCCTTGGTCTCTCTCTCACCCACCCACTCACAACTGAAGCCCTGGTTTTATTTATTTCTATTTAAAGGATCTTAATTAAATCTTCCAGAGTGCATTGTACACACAAACAGGACTCTAAAATCCATGAAAATACAATATTTAAAGTCTTAACATCTACCATCAGGAAGTCTGCATGTCTTTCCTGATCCTAGCACAATTTGCAAACCGCATGAGAAAAAAAATTACAATAATAAGAGCAAGAAAACATTCTGATTCTAGTTCCTAATTAATTTCTAAAATGCAGAGGAACTGCCAGCTTTTCTTTCTCTTTCTCTTCTTCTCTACCATTAGAGAGGCTAATATTTTTCTTGGAGCAAGTCTGGAATGCTATGAGTCAATCTTGATTTCACCCAGACATAGCTCAGTCTCCCGACAACACAATTCTTTGTTTTTGAGCAGTAATAAAGCTTACATTGCATTACTCATTTGTGGTATTAAGAAACATTGATAATTGCCTTTTATAGTTTTTCAGGCTTCACAGTTTGGCAAACCTATAATTGAAAAGCTGGATTTCGCAATCAAAAAGCTTAATGCAGGCTGTGTTGCTACGCAAAGGAGAAGAATGTCCTCCTTCTTTAGCTTATTAATTTTCAAATAATGCTTCAGGGCTTGTTGTGATAGCCCTTTACAAGGTAGTAAATATAGAGATATTCAGACTTGGTGGGTTGAAAACTAATTACCATTATAAATTGGAGCCGTTTTTCTTGTTATTTTCGAAAATCAAACAGCTCCAAATACAATTTTCATATTAAATAAAATGTGCATTGAGCCGTGGGATGTCTTACAAATCTCGACAATATTTTTTTTCCGAAGGCCTGTGCATGTTGCATTTGCTTGTATAAAGCACAAATGGAATAATCAGATATTGTCAGAGTCATGAGAAAGAACAGGCAGAATAATGTTGTTTTGATAGACTGTACTAAAAGGCAATTGGCTACAACGATGTGATTTAAGAAGGTCTAGTGTTTAATAAGATGGCCTTTTTAGTCCAGGGATACACTCTGTCCCACATTCTTACAATAGCGACAATCTCGGGTACCACAAGTAGCATCTCTGGTGTTCACCAGGTGTTTCTGCCTCTGCACATACATCCCTTCTCTGCAACCATCATTGTTATTATCCAATGAACATCACTTTCTTACTCCGTTAATTTAGCTAACTTATTCCTTGCTAGATTCTGAAGAAAGTAGAAGTCAGATGATGCTTTGCGCTCAAGTTACATGGAGCTGTTCTTCTCTAAAAATAAGAGATGAGATGAGAGATGCACTAGAACAGAGACTTGAGTGAAAGAAGTTGAGAGGAGAGGAGAGGAGAGGAGAGGAGAGGAGGAGGAGAGGAAGGGGAGAGGAGAGGAATCAAGGTACTTGGCTAAAACCTATGCATCTCTGTAAAGTATATATCTTCTAAAAAAAGGAGAAGAAGCTAGAGATGGATGTTTTCCCATGTATTACCTCTTTTTTTTTTTTTTTTTAATGAAAAGAGGATCTTAGAGATTAAAGCAAGCTGGGGCAAAAAAGCTGACAGGTGCCTGTTAGGTATAAAAAGTAAGTCCAAAACATCTTCTGTGTGGTCTTTGTAGAATTTTGTAACTAATTTAGAGAACATAGATCTGAACTCTGTCTTAGAACCACTGCTTATAGAACTAAACATCACCTAGAAAGTCAGTCTCCAAAATACCTGCAATGGCTTGCCCATACACTTGGTGTAAAAATATAATGTGCTACGTGTTCAAGAGTACTGCACACAGAAAGCCTTGGTTCACTAGGTATGCTAAACCACAGTGCAGCTTATCTGATTTTGACTTAGCTTCTTAAGGCCAGACTCCACCACTCAATTCCACAATTTGTGGTCTTCCACAAATTGTGTTTAGGATCCCAGAGGAAGCTACAAGTTCCTACTAGCTGGTTTCTTCATGAGCCATCTTGGTAAAAGTATGAGCACCGTCCCAGGACAGGTTTCTAATACATGTTTGCAGAGTGCAATTCTTAAGCAAAAGCTGCTCTTTGGGCAATTCCACAATTTGTGGTCTCCCTGTTTATAATCCCAGGAGGGAGATACACAATACCACTAGCTGGCTTCTTCAGCTCTGCCTTGCCACCATCTTGGTAAAAATTATGAGCACTATTCCAGGGCAGGTTTCTAATATGATAGTGGCTATATCTTCCTGGAAGGAAGTCAAACACCCCTGCATCTCTAGGGACAGAAGGTAATCTGGGAGCATTAATTTGCCTCTTTAAATTTGTATCTGGTTCTCAACCCACGAAAATGTGCATCTAACAAACCCTTCCAGTGCAATAGTCCTATTTCTAGGGCAACCATTTTAATTAAATTTGGATTTTTCCCTGTTCAGTTTCCATGTTGGTTCCTCAGTCATCAAAGATACCCACTTCCATGTATGTCATGTGATTACTGTAACAGCCCTTGGATGCTGTACAATTGGGCAGTCTTATACCATTCAAAAAAGGAAACAAATAAATGTGTGCCAGGGTATCTCATCTGCAAAGTTTTCTCCTATTGATGGGTAAGAGCCGGGATGGCGCAGTGGTTAGAATGCAGTACTGCAGGCGAATTCTGCTGACTGCCAGCTGCCTGCCATTTGGCAGTTCGATTTTCACCAGCTCAAGGTTGACTCAGCCTTCCCTCCTTCCTAGGTCAGTCAAATGAGGACCCAGATTGTTGGGGGCAATAGGTTGACTCTGTAAAATGCTTAGAGAGTGCTATAAAGAACTATGAAACGGTATATAAATCTAAGTGCTATTGCAGACTAACTCTGCCCACAGCCAGGAGTTTGATCCTGACTGGCTCAAGGTTGACTTTCAAAGCAAGTCGCTTATTTCCCAAGTCACCTTTATTTTTAAGAAAGCCCCTGGACTCTGCAAAGTTATTTTATCTGCAGGGATTCTTAGAAGATAAAATAAGGAATACGTACAATGCTTCACAGTGAGCATCCTGGATCCAAAACAGGTGCTAAGATGGAGATTCACCTATTTGCTTTTTTGGTCAGTTGGTATTCTGTGATTAGCCACATGGACTGATGCAGCCATTTGTGTAAGTATCAGACCAACATACACTCCTGTATCTGTTGCTGGAGATGCTGTCAAAATATCAAATGATTCTGGCAACTTTTCCCCAAATATTAGGATCTATCTAAGAGAAGTCTGGAGGCCTTCCTGGAACTATAATTCTCTTCTCTTCTCTTCTCTTCTCTTCTCTTCTCTTCTCTTCTCTTCTCTTCTCTTCTCTTCTCCCTTCCCTTCCCTTCCCTTCTCTTCCTCTCCTCTCCTCTCCTCTCCTCTCCTCTCCCCTCCCCTCCCATTCCATTCCATTCCATTCCATTCCATTCCATTCCATTCCATTCCATTCCATTCTATTCTATTCTATTCTATCTACTCTACTCTATTCTATTTCCAATCACATTTGGCCAATAAAATATTCTATTCCTATTCCTATTCCTATTCCTATTCCTATTCCTATTCCTATTCCTATTCCTGTTCTGTTCTGTTCTGTTCTGTTCTATTCTATTCTTATAAAACAAGTAAGTTGCTTTGAAGCTTGGCAGTTCATTTCATTTATCAAATAAGAATAGAATAGAATGGAATGGAATGGAATGGAATGGAATGGAATGGAATGGAATGGAAGAGAAGAGAAGAGAAGAGAAGAGGAGAGGAGAGGAGAGGAGAGGAGAGGAGAGGAGAGCAGAGCAGAGGAGAAGGGAAGGGAAGGGAATGGAGTGGAATAATTCAAAAGCAACAGAACTATAATTAATTCCTTCTGAGAAAAAAGTGTAAGTATTCTTTTATCTTCAGCTGAGATCAACCTAAAGGTCTCATACCTGTCTGTCATGTACCTGTTGTTTTTATCACAGCAAATGAAGCAGGATAAGGTAGACTGCCCATATACACAAGAATGCATATGTACATCTACCCTGCAAGTCATCAGTGCAACTGGACAATTAAAGACTTGCCAAGGGTCACTCAGCAAATCCAGCACCAAGCAAGAAGTTGCAAGGCCAATATTTTGCTCCCTGGTTCACCTGGTATGAACAGACCAGCATTTGGCAAACCTAATTAAACTCAATCCCAAATGTTTGGCTGATTATATTCTTGGAATTGCTTATTTTGCCTAGAGCTTTTGTTTTAATAAGAAAGCAGCAAATAAGAATCAACCCAGAGCCATTCTTTTAGGGAGGGCCAGATGGTGTGACTGTGGCCAACAAGTCTTCATAATATCAGGAATTTTGTAGCCAGTGAATCATCTGTTATATTTCACATGCACTTATATTCTTAAAAACGAAGTTAATTCCATTGCAGGAAAGGGAGTTCTGTTACATCCAGCTACGTTTTCAGCCCTGGGATTGTGTTGATAGAATGAAATTATATTCACCGTCAACAGACTTGAGAATGTCCTTGATGAATCACCCCGTTGTTAATGTATTAATATATTAAGCAATAGATCACCTTCAGATATGTAGGTGGGTATTACCAAAACTTTTTGAGACTCTGCAGAAAATGAAAGGCATAATATAAACACAGTATATTATCAAGTAGCAACTCTTGGTTATTTGACCCAGTGGTCTTGATTTGAGGCATTGTTTTTTAATAGCAATCACATCCCTGGAAGATAAATTAATGCACATTTAATTTTCAGTTCGGCCAATTAAAAATAGTCTCTGCCAAGTTAGCAAACAGAGTCTTAGTTGATTAACCTAGCAGTTAAGCAGGTTATGGATCGCAGCTCTTAAGTCAAATAATTGCTAAGTGAGACCATCCAGAGGTGGACTTCAAAACTCACCTATTCTTGTCTGGCTTGCTTAACAGTTGGCATTACACAGTAAGTTGAAAAATTCCCGTAGAGATGCTGCAAAATAAGCTGGTTTCCTTCTGGGGGCATACTAACCAAAACAATTTCTTAGTGAGCAAATACGAATTCCCAGCAGGACCAATCATAAATCTATGTTATGGTAAACTTTATAAATGCACAGCCTGGAACATATTTTTTTTTTAAAAAAAACTTTGCTTTTATGAATTTTCTTTGTAGAAAAGATTTGACTGATGTTTTTTTAATTCATTCAGGACTTCTCAACCCATTTGCAGCTTCTGAAATCAACGTTGAGAAGCTTTCGGTCAAAAGATCACAAATCTACTTTGTGATTTGGCGCAAATTGTTTTTGCGTGGTGTATCGTCTGCTTCTGAAGATTTTGTGTTGTTTTGTTTAGAGGGAGGAGAGTTAAAAAAAAAAATCACTGGCCTTTGAGCAGCAGGCAGGACCAACCTGAAGCATGAAATAATTAAAGGGTTTCCTCCCTCTGATTTTTGATGTAAGCCAAATAAATATTATTTCACCCCAAAGAATTTTCTGTGGTCTTCTGAAGAATGAACAGGCTACTTGTACCTGGGAACACTTACAAGCATTGCCCTACAGAGGGCGCCTTCAGCTCATCAGAACCACAACAGAAGAGTATCCGCTGAGTTTCTGGTTTGCTGTTTTTTCAAACTATCAGGACAGCATCATTTTAGAATCACAGGAAGCCCCGAACTTGTTTGCTTTACCAGATGGTTAATAAAGAACAAATCATATAGAGGAGCAAAACCAGGCCTTACAAAAGCATTGCAAACAAACTTTCAGCCAAGGGGACCCATAAAAGAAAATGCTGAATGATTTTGTCGTATTTTAGTCGTCAACCATCTGAAAAGTGACAAGATTTACATGGAAAGGAGACATTTTTAGACCATGGGAACCTCACATGCTTGAATAAATGTCCTGATTTAGGAACAAGTTTACCTCCTTGCCAGTGGTGGGATTCAAATACGTGAACAACCAGTTCTCTGCATGGATGCTACTTCCAGAAGCCCATTCTAGGCCTGGGCCTCCGAGGCCCAGAACAGACTTCCGGAAGTGGCGTCCACACACTTCCGGAGGGCCATTCTGGGCCTAGGAGGCCTCCTCTGGCTCTCCGAGGCCCAGAACGGACTTTCAGAAGTGGTGTCCACGCACTTCCAGAGGGCCATTTTTGGCCTGGGAGGCCTCCTTCGGGCCTTCGAGGCCCAGAACGGACTTCTGGAAGCGGCATCCATGAGCTTCCAGAGGGACATTCTGGGCCTTGTGAAAAAGGGCTAGGGCTTCAGTGGGCACCATCCAGTGGTGGGATTCAGCTGGTTCACCGAACTCAACAAAAAATTAGCTACCAGTTCTACCAAACCGGCGCAAACCAGCTGAATCCCACCTCTGCTTCTTGCCCTCATCCCTCCTTAACTCTGAAATAAACTGACAACAGCACTGAAAAAGTGACCTACGACCATTTTTTTCACACTTACGACCGTTGCAGCATTCCCACGGTCATGTGATGAAAATTCAGCCGCCTGGCAACTGTCTCATATTTATGACGGTTGCAGTGTCGCAGGGTCACGTGATCTCTTTTTACGACCTTCTGAGAAGCCACATCACTTAACCACGTGTTACTAACTTAACAACTGCAGTGATTCACTTAACCCCTGGGGCAGGGAAGGTCATAAAATGAGGCAAAACTCACTTAACGACTGTCTCACTTAGCAACAGAAATGTTGGGCTCAATCGTGGTCATAAGTGGAGGGGATGTAATTTTATTATATTTTGACCCTTTGCAAGGCGGTGATTTCAGTAAATGTGGGGCTGAATGCAGCCGAAGCCCTTCGCAATATTCATCAATAGGCTTCTCTCCTTGAAAGAACAGAAGGAAGACCATTTCTAAATAAAGAAAGGTTCAATCATGCTGTTAATAATTTTATCAATCGCCATTATTGGTTACAACACTCTTCTAGGCTAACATCTGTGAAACATCCTTTTCTCTTGTTGGCTACCCTTGAAATTGATCAGGTGAAAACACTTTTTGAAACCCAGCAGTATCACAAACTTTCTCTCTCCCCTCCCATGATCGAGTTCAAAATAATAATAATAATAATAATAATAATAATAATAATAATTAATAATAATAATAATAATAATAATAATAATAATAATAATAATAATAATAATAATAATAATAATAATAATAATAATAAAAGTTGGAAGGTACCTTGGAGATCATCTAGTCCAACCCCCTGGTCAGGCAAGAAACCCTATACCATTTCGGACAAATGGCTGTCCAGTCTCTTCTTAAAAACTTCCAGTGTTGGAGCATTCACAGCTTTTGGAGGCAGGTTGTCCCACTGGTTAATTGTTCTAACTCTCAGGAAGTTTTTCCTTAGTTCTAGGTTGCTTCTCTCCTTGATTAGTTTCCATCCGTTGCTTCTTGTCCTGCCTTCGGGTGCTTTGGAGAATAGCTTGACTCCCTTTTCTTTGTGGCAGAGATACTGGAAGACTGCAGAGATACTGGAAGACTGCTATCATGTCCCCCCTCGTCCTTCTCTTTGTTAAACTAGACATACCCAATTCCAGCAACCGTTCCTTATATGCTTTAGCCTCCAGTCCCCTAATCATCTTTGTTGCTCTTCTCTGTACTCTTTCTAGAGCCTCAACATCTTTTTTATATCGTAGTGATATAAACTGGATGCAATATTTCAAGCGTGGTCTTACCAAGGCATTGTAAAGTGGTATTAATACTTCACGTGATCTTGATTCTATCCCTCTGTTAATGCAATTCTTGAACTCAGACTGGATTATTTTTTGAGGGAAAATGCAGGCATCTTCATCTTACCTTGTGTGGATTTTCAGTTTCATCCTCGGCATCAAGAACAGAAAACGGATCATTGTGTTGGTTAATACGCTCGGCTTGGCTACGATGCTACACACAGTTGTTTTGTCAATTCGCACTTTCTTCATTTTGTTATAATGAGCCCGTTTGATTACACAAACTGCACTGTTGAACTTATTTTGGCTGGAAACGAGGTACTTTTATTAGAAAAATAGCAGTTTGGTGCAGAAATCTGAAAAGCAAATAGACGAAGATTAATTTAATGCCAGAAAGACACAGGGTCCTGTCTTACTCTGTTCTTTGAGCTTTAGAAATGAATATTCCTGACCACTTAATAGGATCCAGTTTTAATTACATTTATGAAACAAATCTTGGAATGGATGTTTCTAACTCCCAGATGCCCTGTCCTGTAGTCAGAAAGGCCATTGCAATTATTCTGGTCTCAGAAAAGTTTATGTCGAAAAATGCTTCGCACACCCATAATTTAATAAAGATAATTTAATCCACGCAAAGGCTCCCCTGCTGAGCAGATTTGCTAAAACTACATCCCACTTAACAAAACGTGAAGACATATATCTGGATACTGCCTGTCTCTCCGAAATTAATCCAAATGAGTTTGTCAGGGAAGTGACAACTATGTTTATTTATTTATTTATTTATTTATTTAATTTAATTTATATGCCGCCCTTCTCCCGACGGGACTCAGGGCGGCGCACAACATACTTAAAACCAAAACATATGTACAATCCCCCCCTTAAAACCGAATTAAACCAAATTTAGAGTTGCGTCTTTCAAATTCCTAAAAAACCCAATATAAAATCCACCCTAGGTCAGGTCCGCTTGCTG
>NW_015386389.1:3628936-3633740 GCF_001527695.2 Protobothrops mucrosquamatus
CGCCGAGGGGCCGCCGAGACCGCCGAGGTCCCTCCACCGATCCCGGGGAACTCACCGAGGGGAGATCTCCCCGGGAACAGGCCTCCGAAGCCTCAGAAACTCCCCTCTGCCCATTTCAGAGCTCCACCGATGCGGAGCTATGAGCAGACGTCCGCCATCTTCGGGCATGCGCAAACTATGTTAAACCTGCCTTTCACAGAGTGGGCTCTGCTTCCAAGGTTGTCTGTTAACCACTGCGAAGTTAAATTCTGAGTAAACTGGTGACAATAGCCATGGATCTTGATTAGGAAGCAATTGACTCCCTATAATAGTTCAGCACAAACCAGCCAGAGCAGTGGTTCTCAACCTTTTTAATGCCGCGACCCCAACCGGTCGTAAGTCAAGGACTAAACCGGTCGTAAGTCGAGGACTAAACCGGTCGTAAGTCGAGGACTACCCAACCGGTCGTAAGTCGAGGACTCTCCCTGCCCGGGAGCGCCGCACATGCGTGGTTCCGCCCCCTGCGCCGGCCGAGGCATAGCTGGCAAGCGGCAGAGACAGAGCAGGCCGACCACCAGCTGGCCCAGCCCAAGGGAGGTAAGGCACCCGCTGGAAAAGGGGGAAAAAATGGCAGACAAAAAAAATGGCGGACAAAAAAATGGCGGACAGCCTTGCTTGGCGACCCCCATGAAATGGTCGATCGACCCCAAATGGGGTCCCGACCCACAGGTTGAGAACCACTGAGCCAGAGGGAAAGAATCCATTTGATTTGAATGAGGATGGGGTTGGCCTAGAGCAGGGGTGTCAAACTCAATTTCATTGAGGGCCGCATCAGCATTGCGGTTGCCCTCGGGGGGGCAGGGGGGGCGGCCAGCGTGGGTGCGGCCTACTGGGTGGGTGTGGATGGAGTGGGTGTAGCCTAGTGGGTGGGCATGGCCAGCTCTACATCGTTCGCGTCAAGGGTGCCTGTGGGGGCCTGGGCAGGAGTGGGACAGATCTGAGGGTCTCTGGCAGAAGGGGGTGGGACCAGGGCAAATACCAAGGCATGGCCCATTTCTTCATTCCTCACAAAGGGTGACACCTCCCCAGCATGAACCCAGGGGGCGGGGCTGACACGGCAGGGGCTGGTTCCTCGCTGTTTCCAGACGGCCTTGTGGAGCTAAGACTGAATGCGTTTCAGCATAGATGGCCACCACAAAATTGTACATTGGCTCCCGGCCGGCCTGGGCCAGGGCCAAGGCAGCGGGGGCCATTCCCTCACTGTTTCCAGGATGGCTTCGCGGGCCACATGAAACCACTTCGCGGGCCGCATCCAGCCCCCGGGCCTTGTGTTTGACATGTCTGGACTAGAGGACCTCTGAGGTCCTTTCCAGCTGTATGTTTCTACATTCTATGAGACTTCCAGCGTGGCTGTCTCATCTGTTTTCCCTGTTTTCCCTTCACCCTTTCCAGCCCAAAGCTCTCCAGTATTCCCACCTCTGGGGGGATTTGCTACCACATCTGGAGTTGAGCAGCTTAGGAAAGGCTGTTTGAATCAATGACAGCCCTTGATTATCAAGACCTTCCTCCTTCTACAGGTAGTCATCAACTTACAACAGTTCATTTAATGATGGTTCAAAGTTCCAATGGCAATAACCAGGCACATATTATCATATTTGGTGGACATGCCCGAAAACCAACAGATTTTGGTCAAGAATACATATGCGGTTAGAGAAAATGACTAAAAAACACATAGATTTTAAGCCAGAATTATTTTTGTTAGGTAGGAAATTATGAGAAGGAATGTGTATACTTAATGTTCCATGTGTTAATTGTAGCAAGAATTGTATTTGCTCAACATTGGAAAGATGAAGAACTACTAGCGGAGGAAGAGATAATTAAGAAAACTTTAAACTGTGCAGAAATGGACAGACCGACACTGAAAACGAAAGAGAAAGAAGATTCAGAATATTTTAGAACATGGGATACATTTTATGAATGTCTAGAAAAACGAGGCAGAGAGAAAGGAGTTGAACATGTATTAGTAAACTAAATATTGGAACCCAGACAATATGTTGCTGATAAAATATTAAGCATTGGTGACTATACAAAATTAATAAAATATTGAAGAAAAAAAAGTGGACTTATGGCCATTTCCCACTCTTACGACGTTGCAGCCTCCCCATAAATCTGTGATCAAAATTCGGATGCTTGGCACCGGGTTCATATTTAAGACGGTTGCAATATCTCCTTTTGTGACCTTTTGACAAGCAAGGAGAAGCCAGATTCACTTAACAACCACGTGGCTAATTTAACAACTGCAGCGATCCATTTAACCACCGTGTAAGTAACTTTTTAAACTACTGCGGCGATTCACTCCTTAACAACGGTGGCAGGAAAGATGGTAAAACGGGCTAAAATTCACTTAACAAATGTTCTGGGGTCAATTGTGTTCGTAAGTTGAGGACTATCTTTATATCTCTCCAGTGCCAGGCAAGAAATCCTGTTTATTTCAATTGTTCTTGTTCATCCACAAGCATCCTTTGGATCACAACTCACCGCCCTGTTTTACACACACACACACACACACACACACACACACACGGGGAAGAAGCTATCTTTTCGTGGGTCAGTGGATCAAACAAGCAATCGGGCATTTGTAATAGAAACTTGGTTCCTTTCCAAGCAAAACTAAATTCAAAAGAATTTTCCAAGTTTCTGCTCAAGGGAGCGGAGGTGTGTCATTCGAAGGATATCAGCAAAAAAAGGGGGGGAGGGGTAGGAGGAGACTACAGATAGGGGGAGAGGGCCTTTAAACCCAACATAGAATAGTTTTGAGCATCCTAGGTGGGAAAAAAAAGAGTTCTGGCTGGCCCCAATCCCACAAACAGGGTCAAAAAGTTTGGGAATAGAGGATTTCCTGAAAAGATCTTTGGCAGTTCCCTCCCTTCCATCCAGGACATAGCACATAAGCGATGCTTGAGCAGGGTCTGCAAGATTGTATTCTGGGTGTCTGATTGTCTGGGACACTACACACCCTCTTCACGACCTATTTTCCTTGTTACCTTCTGGGAGGAGGCTCTTTGGTACCCAAAGCAGAACACCCAGATTCAGTCACAGTTGTGTTCCATACATTATTAACCTTGTGAACTCTAAAGCTTCCTCCTTCCGTTATGTATTCAAGATGGACAGTGAATAATAATATATATGTTACTTATATGCAAGGGTATAGGTCTATACATATGTTGTATATAGTATGTTTTAAATATGTGTTATGTATGTGTACACTTTGAGAGCAAGCAACTAAATTTCATTTTTTTAAATGCGTGCCGTTGTGCCCACAGGAAAAAATGACAATAAAGGTTATCGAATCTATTTGCTGCACATACGACCACAATAAAGCCCAAAATGTGTGCTGCTAAGTGAGGCCTTTGTGAAGCGAGTTTTGCCCCCTTTTTACCACGGTTATTAAGAGAATCCCTGTAGTTGTTCAGTTAGCAACACATCGTAATATTGAAAGGTCACTAAATGAACCTGTATTTTAAATCAGCTGGACTTCTCTAGGTAAACGTCTAGACTGAAAAGTTCTTTCTATATGTCAAAAACAGGTTCCTCCCCCCCCCACACACACATACATAGGATGCTCAAAACTATGCTCCACTGACTTTGCTCGTCTGGTCGCAAAAAGGGATCACGTGACACACACACACACACGGGGACAATGCAACCGTCAAAATTGTGAGTCGGTGGCCAAAAATCTGAATTTTGATCACATGACTGTGATCAAAGGACATCAGCGTGAAAAATGGTCATAATTCACTTTTTTTTCAGCGCCATTATAATTTCAGTCATTAAACAAGCTGTTGCAAGTTGAGGACCACCTGTATTGATTGGAGACCCTTCTCGGTGGCAAACGGTGCCTCAAGCTACAGGGAAAGTTTTAACCTTTAAAGTCCATCGGTTCCAGTGGCAACCTATAGATATTTAGGATCTTTTCTACTTTGGATCCAAAATATCCTGTTTCCCAAACAGGGCATAAAATGCTAACCAATTTCTGGCCCTTCCCCTTCCTGTCTTCCTAGTCTCTCAATTCCCCTTTGTAACAGATAACAAAGTCTTGAGACACACCTTGGGCTGTTCTTGAAGTGGGAGGGGGGGTCACAGAAGGGGACAGCATGAAGGTGACATGGACAATCCCACTCCTGGCTGGAGACCAAATGAAGGGAATGTCCGTAGGTGCAGGCAGAAAAGATGGGGCAGAACCCACTGGAGGCTAAAACATAAAGAACAATTGCTGGAATTCTGGGAGTTGAAGTCCATGAGTCATAAAAGAGCCGAGGTTGCCTACCCCTGGTCTAGTTTAACGAAGAGAAGGACGAGGGGGGACATGATAGCAGTGTTCCAATATCTCAGGGGTTGCCACAAAGAAGAGGGAGTCAAGCTATTCTCCAAAGCACCGGAAGGCAGGACAAGAAGCAACAAGGATGGAAACCAACCAAAGAGAGAAGCAACCTAGAACTAAGGAGAAACTTCCTGACAGTTAGAACAATTAATCCGTGGGACAACTTTCCTTCAGAGTGCTCCAACATAGGAAGTTTTAAAGAAGAGATTGGACAACCCTTTGTCTGAAATGGTATAGGATTTCCTGCCTAAGCAGGGGGTTGGACTAGAAGACCTCCTAGGTCCCTTCCAACTCTGTTATTCTATTCTAAGCCCCCTCCTTTTCTCGGTCCCAGCTGATCCTTATCTCGCTTTGAAGCAAAGCTGGGAGCTGCTTGACCTTCAGCCTTCTCTCTCTCTTTCTCTCTCTCTCTCCCCCTCCTCTCTCCCCTCCCCCCCCCCCCCC
>NW_015386389.1:3633888-3641913 GCF_001527695.2 Protobothrops mucrosquamatus
CCCTCCCCCCCCCCTCTCCCTCTCTCTCCAGCCGCCTCCGAGGGACGTCATTCACGGGTGGGTGGGGATGGGACGGGTGTGTGTGGAAATCCCAAGCTCAGCCCGAGAGGGAAGGCGGCTGTCCCGGGCCTTGGTGACGGGCGCGTGGCTGGCTGGCGTTTCCCTCTGCAGGCCTGGCGAGGGGGAGGGGGGGGGCGATCGCTTTGCAAACATTAGGGTTATTATGTCTGCCGTTGGTACTCTCGGTATAAATTATTGATCGACCATCTTATTTTTCTTTCTGCTTAATGGATATTATAGCGTGGCCGTTTACGACGACGCCGTTAAGATGGTGTCAGCACTTCCATTACGAAGCCCCCTCGACCTCCCCTCCCATGTATTTTAATTTGCAGAAGGTTTATAGAACTGGCTTAGCCTGGTTGCTTTTTTTTTTTTTTAAATAATAATAATAATAACTACCGCACGAACCGACCATCAAACCGGAGCAGCTCTCCTCCCGAACTTCGACCAAGCTTTCAAAGGGGAAGGGGGAGGAGGAAAGGCAAGAAGGGCGAGCTGATATGGAAGGCGTACACACGAGACGCAGACACGGGTCTTCGTGTTGAAACGAAGGGAGGGCCCCGGCGGGTGGTCAAGAGAACAAGTGGAACATCCAGTGGAACAACCTGCCACCAGAAGCGGTGAATGCTCCAACACTGGAAGTTTTTTAAGAAGAGACTGGACAGCCATTTGTCCGAAATGGTATAGGGTCTCCTGCCTGAGCAGGGGGTTGGACTAGATGACCTCCAAGGTCCCTTCCAACTTTTTATTATTATTATTATTATTATTATTATTATTATTATTATTATTATTATTATTATTATTATTATTATAAGTTTCCTGGCGGGTAACAGTTGCGTAGAGTTTTTCACTAGGTGTGGGGGGAGAAAGTTGGAGGTGGGAAGGGAAGACGAAGGGGGTGCTTTAGGATTGGGCAGACGAGGCTCGAGAGCCGATGGGACAGGGCTTTGGGCAATCCCGGAGCGATCCTAAACCTCAGGTCCTCAAAGTAAAACGCAGTTAACCTCGAGGAAAAGCTGGGACGAAGTTGCTGGGAAGGGGGCTCCGCCGCCCATGGCCTTGGGGGTCAACTTCGCCTTCAACCTTCAGCAAGAGACCCGGGGGGGGGCGTCCCGATCCTCTCAGATCGCAAGGAAGGACCGGGAGCTTTGCCCCTGGATTGTGTGCGCAGGAATGCAACGGCCGCCACTTCGGAATTAGCAATCCGAATTAGCAAAGGAGAGGGAAGCAGGGGAGAGTAAAAAAAAAGTCTCCAAGGGGGAAGAAAATGCTCTCGCAGGCCTGTTAGAAACACGCGCACCGGAGGGTTGGGGTTTTTTTTTTTTCGGGGGTGTGGGGGGGTGGCAGGGCGAGAAATTCCACCCGCAAACCGGAGTTTAGCCGGTTAAACGAGGACTTGGAAGAGGGGTGGCTAGCTAGGGCAGATGCGCATCTTTCCGGGATAGCAGCCACTTTCGGAGCCCCCGGGGAAATAAGTTGCGCTGCTAAAAGGCGCACCCGGACCGCGAGCGGTGGGCTCCGCGGGGCTGGGTTCAGGGGCTTTTTTCAGCTGGAGTGAAAAAGCGCAAAGCGCGGAGGGAGGGTGTGGAGGATCGGGGTGCGCGCCGGGCGGCTCCTGGCTGGGCGGAGATTCCAAGCGGCGCTCCCAGGAGGGACCGTCTCGGAAGCCAAGGGGAAAAAAAAGATACCGACAGGAAGGGGGAGCCCCCCTTGAAAACGACCCCCCCCAAATCCATAATTGGCCTGCGCGGAGCGCCTTGGGAGCCAAAGTCAGCAGGAGAGACATCCATCCGCTCCTACGGCCAAGTCTTTTGCGGAGAGCGCCCCGAGGGAGGGGGGGCGCCCCGAGGCTGCCCCGAGGGCCCGACTTGCGCTGGGGGGGGCGCTTCGCTTCCTCCAGAGGCCGTCTAAGGGGGGGGGAGAAGGGGACGGCCGTGCCTGCCTGGCCTCTTCTGGGGGGCCAGGCGCTCCTGTTCTCCAGCCGGCCGGGCTGGAGGCGAATGCTCGGGGCTGGGGAGGCAGCACCCAGCAAGGGGTCGGCAGGGAATCCCCCCCCCTCAGACTCTTTCCTTTCGCTTCCCCCTCCTCCTCCTCTCCTGAAACGTCTCCTGCAAGCGGTGGGTCGCCTGGGGACCCCCCTTTTTTGCAACTTTCAACCGGAAGAGACCTTCCGCAGGCAGTCGAGGCTGCTGGGGTCGTTTGTTTGGGGTGGGGGGTGGGAGTGGGGGGGGGTTAGGGGCTTGGGGACTTCGCAAACGTGAGTTGGTGGCTGGCGGGGCCGTTTGAAACCTGTCCCCCGAGGACAAGACCGTCGGGTTATCCCAGCCCGATCCTCGGGAGCGGATCTCTTCGTTCGACCTTCTGCCTTGGTCGGGATCCAGAGCGGCCGGTGGGCGTGAGGTTCCCCCGGGGCTCCTTGCCTTCCCGTCGACACTCCCTTCCGAGGCCGATAGGAGAAAGGCCCGACCCTGCGTGGTCCTGCCAAGGTTGCGACTCGCCGGAAAAGCGTTACTATCCAAAGCGAAGCTCCATCCAAAAAGGCGCAGGAGGCGCGCAACTCGTGGCGCGTTCTGATCCCCCTCCTTAGCCGTAGCTTTGGCCTCACCGATTTATATAAAATTAACAAGGCCGCCCGGCTGTAGGGGGACTCCAGACGGCTCCAGACAGAACCCACCAGAAGAAAAGCAGAAGAAGAAGAAAAAAATCTCACGTCGGGTGGAGGAAAGTATCCAGCCTATCAAAGATAAAGCACTGCCACTGCCCACGGAGCCAACCCCCCCCCCCCGAAGGCCTCGTGGTGGGAGAGGAGAAACCAACTTTTAGCCACCTTTTAAAGGAGGCCAGGAGTCAGACGCATCTGGAGTGGGCTGTTCCAGAGGGAAAGGGTCCTTCCACGGCCCCAACCGAAGGGGTCTGGAGCACCCTGACTCTGTCGCATCAAACCGGATGGGCAGGGCTGTAACAGAGACAGAGGGTCCCTTGGGAAGCCGGGCATCGAGCCAGGAGGGTCGTAACTACTGTATCACCTCGAACTCTCCCCTGGGAAGCGAGGGCAGCTTGGCAACGTTGGCGCGACGTGGGCATTGCCCGGGCTGAATCTCGCAGCTTCAGCGCAGCTTCCACGCGAGAATTGTAAGACTGCCTGAGTCCTCTTGGGGGGGTCCCTGCGCAAGGAGGAACCCCCCAGAGAAGATGGGGGGTCTGATATTGTAAAGAAGATTGGGGGGGGAGGAGAGAAAGAGAACCACTAAGCGTGAGCAGAAGCCCCCCCTCCCCCGCCAGCTCCGTCCACGCCACACGCAGGCCTGTTACTCCTTCCTAACAGAAGGGTTTGCCTGGTGGTCTACTCTAAGCCCCTTTTTTTTCTGCCGAAAAGGACAAAACGCAAGCCAGGGGCCCGGGCGCTGCGCCCTTCCCATGTTCCTCGGGCGGGCTTTCCAAAAATCCGTGCGCGCCCTCTGGTCCAGCCAGCTATAAATCACCCCAAATTCTAGGCTCGTCTGACTGCTTTGATTTTTTTTTTTTTTCATTCACCGCCGGGGTCAGAGAGAGGAGAAGCAGAGACGGGGTGGGGAGGGGAGAGAGGAGGAGGAATGGTGGGGGGGGGAGAGCGCTTGTGCCCCCTGAACAAGCTGTGCCGAGCAGCAGAGGAAAAAAAAAACCTCGCTTCAAACAATATTCCAGGAGAGAAAAAAAAAATTAAAGACTTCTTAATTAGTGCGGGCAATTAAGCCTTCTTGGTCGCGTTTTAATCAGCAGAGGCCCCCCATCAAAGGACAAACAGAACGGTTTGCAGGGTTTTGAATTTTTTAAGCAGGCGGCCGGATTTGATCGGCGTCACTCCTGCGTGACAAACCCGGCGAAGTCGCAAATCGTCGGCTACCCAGGAATCGGGGGTGGGGGGTGGGAGAGAGGGGGACGCCCGGGAGGAGAGGCCGCTGGGGGCGTCCTCGTTTAAAGGGAAATAATAACAACCTATTCGCAGTTTTTTTTTTTTTTTCCTTTCGTGGCCTTCTCGTTTGGGTTTGGCGCAGAACCAGCGCGGGATCCTAAAGTCGGCGCTGGCGGTTCGAAAACAGGGAATACCCTTATCCAACCTTTCGCTTGTCTGGATGGGATCGGGGGGAAAGCAGGAATAGCAAGCTGGCATTTGGTTTCTTCGCAGCTTCAGGATGTGGCTGGTTTTCTCTCCAAGGCGACCTTGAAAGAACCCGGGTTGCGTGAACCCCTGGGCTAAGCGATCCGTGTGAACCCCAGGTTAAACCCCAAACTGAACAAAGGCCGTCGTGTGATGCTCGTTTGCTCACCTACCGCGTTTCCAAGGTGAGACAGACTTCCAAACTAGGCGGAGGGGTCCGCGCAGACGTATATTTTGGAAATCTGCCACGTAGAGACACCGAGGGAGAGCAAAAAACAACAACAACCAAAAAACCAAAAACCAGTCGGGCAGGATCTTTCCCTCTTATTTTGTAAAAACAGAAAAGCGCAAATTATTGTGCAGACTCCCGATTTGATCAACCTCCTTCGGCCGGTGACCCTGGTTCGCCCACCCCCCCTTCTCCAGATCTTGATCTCTCCGGATTCAACTTTAAAATGTGACTTGATCAAACTCGCGGTTGGGGGGGGGGGGGGACAAAACACGGGCCTTAGGAAGGACGAGAGATTGTGGAGCTGACTGGAGTTCAAGCAGCTCCGACGCCGAAACGTAGTGACATTTATTATTATTATTATTATTATTATTATTATTATTATTATTATTATTATTATTATTATTATTATTATTATTATTATTATTATTATTATTACTACTACTACTACTACTACTACTACTACTACTACTACTACTACTACTACTATTATTATTATTATTATTATTATTATTATTATTATTATTATTATTATTATTATTATTTGGCTTCTGTTTTTAAGGGAGTGATTATTTTGATTCGCTTGCTAAAAAACAGAGGTGGTTCCTCGCCAGGGAAGATCGGAATGGAAATAAAAGTAACTCCTCGGGTTTTAAGGGTTAAAAAAAAAAAAAAAGGAATAACCTGTTTAAAAGGAACAACCTGAATCTCGCAAAATTGTCACTGCAAACGCGGCCCTTCCCCCCCCCCATGGATGCAACGTTCCTGCAGGGAAGACCCACTGACTACAGGCTGAACCTACTTCGAGAATTCTAACCCTTAAAACATCTCCACGTTGTCCTAATGGACACAGTTGGTCATTTGCTCCTGGAAGAAGTTTGGCCCGGCTTTCTTCTGAGATATTTCTTCCCTTCACTCCTGGTGGTCTCCCATCCACCAGGCCTGATGCAGCTCAGCTTTTTTTTTTTTTTTTTTTTTTTTTTACAGATAACCTGAAATTATTAGGTCGGTCAGAAAAGGACAAACGCCACAAGGCAATCCAGATAGATGAATGAAGTCTCCATACAAGAGTTAGTCGTAACACTGGGGGGGGGGATTCATAGTATAATTACTGATTGACCCCCCCCACCCCCCCCCCCAACTTACAAAGCTACCAAAATGTTTTAGAGGCAGTTTGAAAGGCTGGCATTCATTTCCCTCACCCCCCCCCCCACTCTCTTTAGTGATCTGTTTTTTTTTCAGGGGGAAAAAAAAATAAAACCCTGGATTTGGACGGAAAAAAACCAGTTGAGTTGCTTCCTTAATATCTTTCCTCCTCCCGAACCAATTTGTCTCCAAGGGTGCACCACACTGATTGCGACATTAATTATTTCAGAGAGAGAGAGAGAGGAAAAAAACCCTCTTACTGCCTACGGTGGCTTTTTCTCACACACCGTTCTGGTGGCACTCGGATGGCGAGCTGGCCAGAGCATTTTGGAGCATGTGCAGTTCACCCTTGGGCGGGGGGGCGGCGGCAGAAAAGGCCTCCTGATTTCCACGCGGGAAGGCCCGGTGGCTGGACCGTGGGTGAGCGTAAAAGAAAGAGTTCTGAGTGAGAGAGGGCAGCTGATCAGACACAAGAAGCTGGTCCCTTTTTTTTTTTTTTGCTTTCCGGTTGTGATTGTTACACCTTACACCTTACAGTCCCCAACCTTTTGGGGCATCACAGGGGTTTTTCCCGCGGACCAGAGGGGGTCCAGATGGGGCTTCGCTTGTTTGCGCGGCCCGGTTTCTGGCACAGCCGCGGCCAAGTGCGGGTCCACGGCCCCGAGGGATTGGGGACCCCTGCCTTACAGGGAAGAATAATCAAGAATACCCAGGCTGGGAGAAAGCCAAAAGAATGTCTTTTTCTGCTCACCAAGTTACCAGGGAGCATTTAATTCCTTCCCGGAGACTTTTGCCAAAATCCAGCTCTCCTTCGCTCCGTTTCTCCAACGAGAACCCAGACCTGTTTCCACCCTGCTTTAGGATCTTAACGCGAGCCTGCCTGCCCGTCCGTCAGGGAGAGAAAGATGGGCGGTTTGCGCTCAAGGGAGAAACGAAACGGAGTCGCCTGTCCACGCTTCCACACTCGCCCCTACACAAACGGTTACACAAAGAGTTACAAGCACCAAAAAACCCCTCCAGAGTTTAACCTAAACATCTGGGGGAAAGGATTCAGAGCCAAAAAAGGGCGCTCGAGAAGCCGAAAACGGGAAGGAAAACTTCCCAAAGAAATCGCCCAACTAGCATCCCGTTGGTGGGGAAAAAAAAAAAAAATACTCTTCCCGGAGCGCAAAGCCCAGGACGGCGCTAGTTCGCGCCGCTCCTCGGCTTTGATTGGCATCGCTGCTCAACCCCCCTCCCCGTCGTCCCCACGTGCGGCAAAGTTTTTGCCATGGGGGGGGAGAGGTGAGGGGAGGGGTTTGGAAAAGCCTGGAGCCTGCCGATTCTCTCGTAGGAACGGGGCGGGGGGGCGGGGAGAGAAGAGAAGAGGAGAGCGCGCGCTGCTGCCGGCAAGGGAAAGTGACGCGCCTCCCTTGGGGAAAAGTGAAAGGCCTCCATCAAGGCCTCGGCGTGCGCGCATCGGGACTCCCGGCTGGGAGGGGGGAGGGTCGCCGGCTTCCAAGCAGGGCGGGTGGGTGGGAATCGGGGTCTGTCCCGCGGGCCTCCGCTCGGGCGCAAAGTCGGCTGGCCGCTTCCAAAAAGTCCCCGCGCGCTTCTGGCCGGGGAGACGCGGCGCTGGGGGGCAGCTCGTTGCCGGAGAGGCGTCTCTCTCTCTCTCTCTCTTAAGGGGGGGGGCAAGAGGAGGGACGGCGTGGGGAAGCCCCCCCCGTCGGCTGCAACCGCCCACCGGACCCTCTTCTTCCCAGGGAAAGGGGGGGGAGACCCTGGAAAGGAGCTGGAGCGCAGGCTGGCCCTGCCCAGCGGGGTCCCATCAGGAACTTCCAGAGATTTCCCCCCCCCACCTCCACACCCGTCTTTAAAGGAAGGAGGGAGGAACGGGGGGGGGGAGGAGCAACTGCCCCTCCACCCCTGGCTGGGCCCCGCCCAGCTGCCCGGAAGGAGGGGCGCCCCAGCCCCAGCCCCCCCCCCCGGGCCATTGCGCGCCTCGGCTGGCTGGGCGCGCGGAGAAGCGCCCCCTCCGACCCTCTCCACCCCCACCCCCCGGTCTCCGCAGGCGCCCCGAGCCGGGCGGGGACTCCGGCGCGGCTTGAAGGGGGTTCGCAAGTTACGGAGCTCCGCCCCCCGCTCTGCACCGAGTGACAACAACAGCAACGCGCCGCGGCCGGAGGGAGAGCCGGGCGGGCGAGGGAGTGAGTGAGCGAGCGAGCGGGCAGGCAGGCAAAGCGCGCGGGGCGCGGCGAGAGGGTGGACCGCGCCGGCAGCAGCAGCAGCAGCAGCAGCCCCCGAAGCTGCCACCGGAGCCTCCGAGCGCGGACCGGGTCTCTCCAAGGCGGCAGCAGCAGCCGGTGCTCGGCGCAAGTTGGCTGGGAGCGCGGCGGGGCAGCGCCCGGAGCGCCCCTCGCCTCTGATGTGACCATGGCGATGCCGGCGCCGCTCATCCCCGCCGTGCAGC
>NW_015386389.1:3642589-3649058 GCF_001527695.2 Protobothrops mucrosquamatus
GGGAGGGAGGGAGGGAGAGAAAGAGAGGGAGAGAGAAGGAGAGAGACAAGGGTCGGAGGTGGTTTGGGGGCTGTTGAAAAGTTCCGCGCCCAGTTCCGAGTTTTTGAAGGCTTTTTAAAGTCTTTATTCTTTGCGCCGCGGGTCCCTTTAAAGTCTTTCCAAACCGCCCCCGCGTTTGCTTTTCCCTTTTCGCGTTTAGAAAGGGAAGAAAGAGCGAGCGAGCGAGCGAGCGAGAGCTCTCCCGGGACCAAGAAGAAGGGCAGGTCAACCAACCCCTTCTCGGGCCCGGTCGGGGGACCCCTGCCTGCCCCCCTCCCAGGCTTCTCCCTCTTTTGCGTTCCCTCCGGAGGATGCTCCGCCGCGACCGAGCGGGGTTCTCTCCGCGTGCCAAGTCACCCCCAAAGTCTGCAAACGCGCGGTGGGCACTTCAAGAGTAAACTTAGGCAGAACCGTTGCATTTTCAGGCGGGCTGGAGAGCTCCCAGTTAGTTGAGGGACCCTCTTGATTTTGAGCAGTTTTGGGGAACCGGTGCATAACTCGGGGTGGGTGGGATGTGTAAATCTCTTTGCTGTAGTTCATCATGCGTGCCGGCCAGTAGCGATACCTGGCAAAGCCTCCAAGATCTTGAAAAGATCTCCCTAGATAGATCCTCGCCGGGTTTTTTTTCCCACCCAAATCTGAGCAGGAGGTCCTTGGATAGTGGGGGCAGAAAGTGCAGGGCATGGAAGAGGGGGTGGTTTGGGATCAGCTGAGGGGCCAAGAGGGGGACGGAGACAGCTTGCAGTGGCTGGGATTGATTTAAGGAAACACCAGGTCAAAAAGGACCCCCCTTAACCTCCTGAGACAAACTGCCAAGCCAGATCTTTTACCCAGCCTCTGTCTAAAGATACCTGCTAATTGGATGTTTAAACCAGTCAAAGTTGTGAGAATTGTAGTCTGTGTAAAGTTGAGAAATATAATTCATAATCCTCCTTGTGCACATATAGACACAGGCTGTAAAATATGAATGGAAGATTTTCCACGGGCCTGACTTGTCAACATATGTCAGCAAGACTGCCTTTGAAGGCTGAGAGTTCAGTGCTTTAATAAAGATAGATAATTTCTGGACAGAAGGCTTAAAGTTAAAAGGACTAATTTATATAACAGTTCTCACATTTATATCATATTGAGGTTACTTCGGTCCAAAAAGTTACGCAGATTGTTTAGCTGTTAAGAGGATAATAAATGAAAAAAGTCGATTATTATTGTATGGGATTCCAGTTTTGTTTTAAACTGGCTCGTTTTTAAGGGATGCTTAAATATAACTGGATTAAAAGCAGCAATATATTCAGGTGTTACATACAGGCACATAGAGATGCCTCTTCCTGGTTTATTTTCATTTAAATTATTTGAAACTGAACAGCAATATGAGTTTGGTCCTGATATATTTTCTCTGCCTAAGTAAAACTATAAGGGGGAAAAAAATAAATAAAAACAGACATTGGGATTAGGGCACAGTAGGCCTTTCAGATTTGCATGCCCTTCTTTAATTAACTGAATTATTTAAGGCGAACAAAGGGTGAGGCTTTCCAAAGGCAGAAGCGGATTTGTTTTTATGCAATTTTTTTTTTTATATAAAAAAAATAAGTATACGAGATGACTCATTTTTTCCTCATTCCTTGATGGCTAAAAACTCTGAGGTTCGGGTGAAAACTTTCTGGAACAAGTGTATCTCAGCACCAGTTTCTGTGGTTCAAGAATTAGGAATTAGAGTTAGGGGGGGGGGAAAGGACACCACACTGGCAGCAGTTTGATAGTACATTTCCTTCCCAAGAATTGTGGTCATCTTCAAGCAGAGTAGGTGGGCATCCATCCATCGTTTAGGGAAGGCTGAAAGTGTCACCTCTGCAGTGGGGTGGTTTGGCTTCAGTGATCCCCTTCCTTTCCTGTGCTTTTCTGCTCTTTTGCTTCCTAAGGGTTAGTGGGAGGGGAAGTAGTGTGTCTGCCTTTCCACCACCAAACTTCTGGGGGGGGGGGAGTTCCCCGGTTATTCTGATGTCCTTTGTAGGTGTTATTCACCAGCCAGAAGTGTGTTCGGTAACTGTACAAAGAAGGGAGAGAAGCCAACGGGAGGGGTGTGTGTGCATTGGTGGACTACATCCCCAAACGAGGGGTCCTCTGGAAAGCCATACTTGGGGAATTGTAGTGGCCGACAAAGGTTGTCATTTTGGAAACCTTCAGTGATGGAGCACCCACAACTTCTGAAGGCAAGCTATTCCACTGGTTAATTGTTCTCACCCTTTGGGAATTTTTTTCCCCTTAGTTCTTAGGTTGCTTCTCTCCTTGGTTAGTTTCCAGCCAAAGGAAGATCTTTTTGTCTTTCTTTCAGGACACAACAAAATGCTTTAGTATTGGAACTGAAGCCTGTGGGGATGAGGATTTGAGATGGGAGAGAGGTTAATTAGTTCAAAACAAAAGAGGCTGCACTAGTGGGATTTACATGAGGGCTGGACTGGGACTGGACTCTTCCTTCCCCTATTTCTTTCTTTCTTTCTTTCTTTCTTTCTTTCTTTCTTTCTTTCTTTCTTTCTTTCTTTCTTTCTTTCTTTCTTTCTTTCTTTCTTTCTTTCTTTCTTTCTTTCTTTCTTTCTTTCCTTCCTTCCTTCCTTTCTTTCCTTTCTCTCTCTCTCTCTCTCTCTTCCTCTTTCTTTCTTTCTTTCTTTCTTTCTTTCTTTCTTTCTTTCTTTCTTTCTTTCTGCCATGTGAGAAACTTTGGATCAGATTTTTTTACCAAACTGTTGCTGATGCTTTCCTCCGATTTGAGGGTGTAGAATGCAACCACCCTTTATTCATTCTAGCTTGTTTTATTGATTCCTTTTTTTAAAAAAAAAAAAAGCTTGGGGAATTTTACCCTTGTCTTTTTGGAAGGATTGGTGAGACTAGTGCTCAGTTGAAGGAGAGGAAGACTCTCTCTTGGAAGGAGAGGGACAAATAGCAGATACTCGCACCCCTGTTTCTGCAATTGACGGTCCAGGAATATTCTAAATTAGGCCAAACAATAACTGCACAAATGTGGTAGAGGTTGTAATCAGATGCAGCCTGGCATGACACTGCTAGAGTGGGTAGAACATTCCCGTTGAGGTTTATGATTGATCGGTTTGTGGTTATAAAGGGACTCTCTGAGAAATTGGACAGATCCTTGAAGTTTGATAGAAACGTAACCTGGGCGTAAGAATGTGTGAGACTTCCTCCCCCACTGTGTGCCCAGAAATGCAGGGGTCCCCTTATCTGTCAATGTAGAGTCCAGCAGAGATTATTGATGTATTTTGGCGCTTGAATCTGACACAATGGATAAAGGCAAATCAGGTTACTGAAAGCATTTCTCAATCAACATTTTTTTAAGTAGAAAACTTTTTCGCTCGAAAGAACTCCTGTCTTTCCAATGTACACAATATTTTTTGTAAAGCACTGCTCTTTTTCTATCACTGCCTGCTGTTTGCAGTGACATGCATATATTTAAATACGCCCCCAAAATTCTTCTGACCCCCCCCCCAGCATTCCCTTCAGAAACTCGCTTCCATTGGGATTGTTTCCCTTAAAAAGATAGTTGTGACGAGTGGATGTTTGTGGCTGAATGAAAGTGCAATTCCACAGTAATAAATGAACTCTCGCTATTTATACCTTTCAGCTAGTTGACAACTGAACAACATTTGTCGGAGGGAAAGAAAGTGTGGTGATTGTGACCTAGTCAATGAGACTGACTATTTTTTAGTGCATCGTATCCAGCGTTTCAAGAAAGATAATAATTTCTTGTGAATGATAATCCTAATTTACAGCTATTTTCCTGTTTCGATTCATTAGGCCTCCATTGCTATCAAATACTTATAAAAACCCAGCCGTGCAGTTTATAATCCAGAGAATCCCCTGTTCTCCTTTACTGAAATAGCATGTTTATTCTCATCTGCCATCATTGTGTAATTTGCTTCTGTTTGAACAAGGATGCAAGGCTTGTTTTAATAGTGAAGCCTTAACATGCGTTTCGAAGGGGGAGCTCTGTTTTAAAGGCAGATTATTCTGCAAAACGGAGCAGAATTTCCCATTCTGGTTTGCTTTACTGATTTTATTTTACACAGCTGTGAGCTTTGAAGTGTCGGCTTTCACATATGTGAAAATATGAAGTAGGTTGATACTCAAGCAAGTAGGCAGTGAGAATTGTGAAGACCACTGGTGGACCAGGAAAAGCAAGTACAGATAGAATGTATTCCCTCCTGAATAACATGCTGGGAATAAAATTTAGGAATGAAAATAATGTTGATGTGTAGGAGGCATTTCAGTGTGAAGGAACTAACAGAGAATGAACAGAAGAAGCAACATGAAATAGAGATGAAGATGAAATATTTATCTAACAATCAGCAGAAATGGAACTGAGAGATTAGTCTTCAGGACTTTGATGCTAAAACTTTTAATTTTAAACCATTCCTGGACAAATTCTGTGCTGGCCACCTGGGGAATGTGAAATAGCTAGATTTGGAAAGCTTCTTCGGGAAGTCAACTTAGTGGGATAGGAACCTAAAGTATAGTGTCAACCCAAAACTCTCAATTTAAATAGTTTATGAGTCGAGATGATCAGCTTCTTGGGAAGATCATCAAAGCCCCAGTGAAGTAAAGAGTTAGATTTGCTGGTTTTAGAACTCCTTCACACTAATTTTGTGAATGCTGCTGTGACCTTGTCTCTTCCTTGAAATCTCCCTGGGTCAAGAATCATCCTTTCCTAACTCAGCCCAGGTTGATTCCTTGAGACTTGTGCTTCTTTTCCAGGAGACTGTTGAAGAACAGGAAGTGGAAATGAGGATTTAAGAGAGATGCTCATAAATTCTTTTCATGGTCAAGATGGGAGCTGATGGGTTTTGGAGGACAATATGCGAAGAGATTGCACACTGAGGTCCTTGTGCTCTTTGAAACCACAGCTTGGAGATATACTAGACAGATAATATTTATTGTTGTACCTCATACCTCGGTACAGTCCTAGTTTTTTATTTAAACATCAAAACGCTGTTCAAACAACAGACTTAACATTACGTGATTTATGAAGCAGATATTTTATTCTGGAGCAAACCAAGTGAGATTTCACTCAACAGCTGAGTATGTTCCTAGATTTATTGGTGGCAGACAGGCAAAAGGACAAGAATGCCTACAAAAATATGCTTTCTAAATAGAACTGTAGGTCCTTTAGCCATGATAAAATTTAGACCAAATTTATTATATTTATACTAATAAACATTCTGATATTTATATTAAGAGTTACTTGCTTTTCCCTCCATTTTTATCTAGCACATTTGAATGTGGAATACAAATTAAACTGAATGTAGTTGCAAAGTTAATTAAATAACTGCAGTCTAACCTTCCACTAAAAAGGGTGATTGAGTTAAAGGGTTAGAAGACAACCTTAATTTACACTTAAAGCGTAGCCTCGTCATCAAATTTTGTTTCCCATTGTGCACTTACCTGCTTTTAGTGTGACAAATATAAACTCATATTGTGGTTTAGGAAGCAAATTCTCTGCCATATTTTCATTGTTTGGTCATACTAAAGAGCCTGAAAAATTCACAGTGATACTGATCTCTAATAAATCTTACAATCCATTGGCCCTGCTCATGCAATTTTAAACATGCAGGTAATTTGTGAAAAGCAGCTAGAACAAAATATATTTAGAACAAGCTAAAGAAGCAACATGTTTCTTGCCTGCGTGGAAATTGTAGTCCGTTATTATTCTCACTTTTCATACAAAGTGAGGTTGTCTGTGTTTATTCTCGATGAATCCTATTGTCTTTTGCCAGGAAAAAGATGAAACAAACGCAAATGCAAAAACTACATGTTTTCAAACAAAGTAGTCCATAACTGCAATTTTAAACCAATTGAATTCAGGAAGTTTACTTTAGAATATAGTGGTAGTCGGGTAGCATCAAATCTTTACAAATTGAATCAGTAAATTTACAATATTCATCTCTGTATACTTTGTGCATGCCATTATATAATGTGCCCGATTATTAAACTGGTGAAAATCAGTTGATCTAATGCTGAAAATATAAGTGTAGTGTTAATATGCGGAGTGCAGTTGGTTAACTTTTAAGGAACTGATTGATGCACGACTTGCATAGATGTCTGTATTTAAGGTTATATAATTGTCCAAAATTTCAGTTTAGCCTTATATTGTGAAGATGACTAAATAGTTCTTCAACATCTGCATATTCATTGTGTGAAATCTGAGTGTCCTGTATAATTTGTAAATCACTAATGGAAATAGAGAAATTGCATCAGAGATGCTTGCTCTTTTATTTCAAATTATTCTGTTGATTTATGAGCTTAACCTAGCAGTGGTATTAATTAGCTACAGGTATATGTATGTATGTGTGTGTGTGTGTGTATATATATATATATATATATATATATATATATATATATATATATATATATATATATATATATATAT
>NW_015386389.1:3649158-3729158 GCF_001527695.2 Protobothrops mucrosquamatus
ACACAAGATGTTTAATAAATGCTTATGCAAAATGCTTTTTGCTTCTTCTTGCTTGGGGATAAGAATATCTGCAAATGCAGTGGGAATAATCAGAGATAGATAACAAGATCGTTGTTGATCTTAACTATCACATATTTAATATCTTTAAATATTTATTTAAATATTCAATCTTTAATATCACTATTTTCCACATCTATTTCACATTCTGTTCATGGTTTTAAAAACAGATTTCCAGGCAAATCTGCATGTGGACACCAGTTTTCCTCTCCTACAGTATAACTCATAGGGCAGCAACGTTGGATGGCTTGACATCAGCTAAAAAAAAAAAACAGTGATGGGTTTTTAAATTGCTTAAGGGGATGTTTCTTGACAAGCGTTGACTTTTAAAGTTGGTATGTAGCCAAAAAAAAACCAAAAAAAACAGATGGGGGGGGGAGGCTTTTTCCAAAGACAATGGGAAAGAAGTGATTTTTTTCCCCTTCCATCAGATACATTTAAGAGAAATAAATGTTTCATGCTTTGAAGTCAGACGATCAACATATTGCCAGAACTTTTGATTGTATAGCCAGCTCTGTTGCGCCTCCAGAATTAGTCATTTTAAGTAAACATCTTTGAAAAGGTTGACTTTACTTTTATTGGTATAGTTGTTAGTGTTTTATTGAGACCCACATGGTGGAATTCTGGCTATTGCCCATGGTTGTTTTTTTTTAGATCTTAAATAAGGAGGTTAATCTTTTAATATTCATTCTTTTGCTTGTCAGCTTGACTCACTCCACTTATATTGAGCCTGGAATCCAAAGACTTGTTATTTGCACGAGTTATGAATCGAGCTTGATAAATTGTTAATGATTCCTAGTTCAGTCAGGATTTAATCCTTCTTAAAAAAAGTTAGTTTTGTGTAAAAAAAAAATAGTTGTACAATATGCAGTGCTTTGCTGTAACGTAGCTTTCATTGTAAGAGGCCTTTTTTTTTAGCATTTGAAAAGCATTTATGATGAGGCTTGCGAAGGCTCAAATACAAAGTCACTTATTTGTATTCTGCTTCTTACTTTCTTGTTAGGCCTCGCTGGCCTTCTTTTATATCTGTCCTTTGAACTTCTTACTCCTACATAGTTCCAGATGTGGTCAGTTGGGGATGTTGGGCTCTGAAGTCCCATATTCTGTCTGAAGCACGTTTATGCCGGAATCTATTGAATTGATCCCAAGAGAACTCATTTAAGGATGCACACTAACAAAAGTAAACATTTTGTTTAGAAATAAGTTGCAGTAACTTAATTAGAAGTTTGCACCCTTATTTTGAAAACCTGTAGACCACCTTGAAAGACTATTGCTTTAACACATATTTTCGGTTTTTTTTTTTCCTGTGCTTGATTTTGTTTTGCTTCTGGTTGTAATCTTACGAACTATTCTTCATTTTGTCAACATCCAGTGTCTTTAGCGATCTTTTTTCTCCTGAAAAGAGAATAATAATTTCCGTCAACAGTTTGCAACTGATACCAGCTCATGTAGGTTTTTACCTTTTCTTATTATCTCTTATTTCTTACACTGATAGAAAGTTCAGTCATGTTCAGAATAGCATTGCTTTCTATCAGATACGGTAACTCTTTTTCCCCCTGTTTTAAAATGCCAACCCAGTTTAACCAAACCGACATTTTAGGATTCTGAAACTTACATGCCATTTCCCAAGGGAGATCCTTAATCTGTGTCAGTTGTACTGTTTTTGCCTTTAGGGCAGATATGCTCAACGTTCCTGTTGCTTAAAATATTCTAATAATTGGAATAATGATTTTTGCTGTATTGTCTCTGTGATTGTCACAGCTTGCTAGATTTGGAGCTTAGGCTTTGGTTATAACATTCGGATACGAAAAAAAGATGAAAAAGGAAGGAGACTACAATCAGGACAAATATTTTCTCTGGTACATTTGTGATGTCCTGAAGTTGTGCTTTTGTTCAAATATTTTGACATCCCAGCTTCAGGAGAGCATATAGGTGGATCAGATAGGCAAGCTGGAGAATACTTCCAGAGCACAACTTGTGTAATTCTTTCTAACTTGCATCACCAGCAGGGTAGTAAAGTAGTGTGTTGCATTGTGTGTATTTCTTTGTTTGTATAGTATATAGGCAACAGAAGCATATGCCAGGCTGCATATGGTCTACTCTGCCTCATGTGACCTGGAGAGATGGGAGCTTAGATCAGGCAAGCCACTGCCTATACACAAGACAGATGGAGTAAATCATGAGATACGCACATCCTTAACCTTATTTCCTTCAACCATTCCATTGGGTTAGAAAGAGTAAAATAAAAAAAGTTTGCATTTGTTCAACTTTTAAATCACGATGTTCAACTTTCACAGCTTCATTTTCTGCTTTGGTTAATGTATTCTATTAGCATAAAATTGAGAAGAATTTTTTTAAAAAAAAAAAATGGATGAGATGACATTTACTCTCCCTTACAGATTTTCAAGCTTAACAATAATTATTTTATTTTATTTTACTTTTTTTTAAAAAAAGGAAAAGCAGTATGTCTTGGAGTTTTCTTTGGATTAAAAAAAAAAGTTTTCCAGAAGAATTAGAATGAGAATAATAGAGTTGGAAGGGACCTTCTAGGCCATCTGGTGTTTTATGCAATTGCAGTTGCTTTTTATAACACCAGTATCCCAACTCTGGGAGCTGAAGTCCACACATCGTACGTTGCCTAGTTGGAAAAATACCACTCTAGACCACTTGGGTACCACTCAAAGTCACACTTTCAACTCTGGACCTGTTGAAAAGTTGGCATTATTGTGGTTCCTGTTTTCGTGACATTTGCATTATATCAGAAAATAAGAATTTGATGATTTGATAGAACAAAAGATCTGTCTTGACAGTAATCACAATAATTAGTACTCATCAGTGGTTAAGTATCTTTTAGAAATGAATTTACAGCCACTCTACCACGTTGTATAAGAATTATTATAGATTTGCTGAATATTTGGTAAATCAGGCAGAAAGAATCTTTTTTTTTTCCTTCTGGAGGAGTCCTCTTAAATTCAGGGTTGACGATTTTGGGGGTAAATATGACAGTTGAGAATTATTTCTCCTTTATCATCTCCTCTGCCCCCATTTTCGTAGGATATGTTGGTAAAAATCACCATCATTAATTAGGCCACCATCAGTTTAGGTTCAAGAGTTCTCCCTCCCTAGCCCCAAAATCAGCCCCCCCCCAAATCAGGAGTGCCTGTTTTGATATACAGTACAGCTTGAATATTGTGGACTGTGTAATGAGATAGCAATAAGCATGAATGTTGAACATTTTCCCAACTTCGGATTTCCTTCATTCATGCATACCTAAACACATTATTTAGCGTTATCATTGGCCATAAGGGAAAGCTGAATTCTTGCCTATCTCTTGTGAAGTTCTTAAGAAAGATGTTCGAATAAATACTTAGGGGATACAGTTTAATAAGGATTTTTTTTTTTTGGTTGAAATTATGACATGCATGGAAGGATCTTTAGTATGCGGCTTAAGATAATAAGGATTCAAAGACCATTTCCAGATATCCCCAACCTTAGCAGCTGGTCCAACACAGCTGAAGTAACCTTAGGATAGAATTAGATGTTCTGCTCTAGAAGTGGTGCCTTCTCTTTTATCTTGCCCTAAGGCACTGTGTGGGACCAGCATGGGCAGTTGTGTTGCACGTGGGTAACATGGCTCCAGTTGGTTCTGCTGGTTTATTCTGGGGCTGCCCCTTTCCATCTATTCCTTGACTTCTTCTCCTGCCATCAGACTTCTTTTGTTGGTGAGGGAGATCAGATCCCCAGTTTCAGCAGTTTCATTTTTTTTTTCTTTTTAAAAATAGGAGAGTGGTCAACTTCGCGAGTCCTGAAATTGACTAGCCTGTTCCTACCTTAAAAGATGCAACTGTAATTGACAGGATTCCGTTTTTGTATTTCTTCATCCTGCCCAACTGGTGTTTATAAGGAGACTTGGTTCTTTACTTTTTGGCTCTCTTGATGGCAAGTGGATCCCGACATTTAAAACCCTTTCTCAAAGTCCGGTTCTTCGAAACACTAATCCGGCACCTGCACAAATCCAAATGACATCAGATATCAGTCTGAAATAAAATAAAATAAAAGGGAAAAAAAAGTTCAGTCAGTAGGAATGGAGAAAAAAAGCAAAAAGTTGCAGTGCACGTATAAACACGGAAAGATGCAAGCTGGCTAAAGCAAACTTTTCATATGGTGGATGATGGGGCTGGAGAAAGATCGAGCAGTCGCAGTCCTTGGACGTTGTGTGTTAAAGCACCAAAGCACGGATCTGTCTCAGGTGCACCATTGGGGTGCTCTGGTGGCAAGATGGGACGTTTAATCTTATGCTTTCTCTTGCTTTGCACATTGTGGGTGATTGTGGCTTCTGACCCAGTCAGTGTTGGCTACTAAACATAGTTGGAAATCACGATGCAAAGGAGTCTTGAAACTGTGGTGTCAAGACAGAGTTCAGCTACTCGTTGTTTGGCCATCAAAAACAAATTTATAATCAAGATGTCCAGAAGGAAGAAGACATTTTGTGAGTCTGGATCAGTGGTGGGATTCAAATATTTGAACAACCAGTTCACATCTGTGTGGATGCCGCTTCCGGAAGTCCATTCTGGACCTGGGCAACAAAAAATTAGCTACCGGTTCTGCCGAAGTGGTGCGAACCAGTTGAATCCCACCACTGGTCTGGATGGATAGTATTCCGGATCATTGAAATATGATGATGATGATTTTATCCGTTCAGACGTGTCCGACTCTTGGCGATTCTATGGGCCAGGTCTCTCCCCATCTTCTAATCTTGCACTGCTTCTTTGAGTTACTCTGTGCTTGACTGCTGTCAGCTTTGACGGTGCATTGAAATATATTCAGCATTAAACTGAAGTCAAGTGGGTTTATACCCGGCTCCCAGCAACTCTGCATTGCATTTATGGCATGTTGGCGATCACATTTCTAAAAGGCAGAATTAAAAAAACCTTTATTTCATCCCAACCTACTATAGCAGTGGTGGCGAACCTATGGCACGGGTGCCAGAGGCGGCACTCAGAGCCCTCTCTGTGGGCACGCGCGCCATTGCCCCAGTCCTAGGCCTTCAGCTGGGTTTTATAAAACCTTTTTGCTTTATGCCTCCGCTGCCATGTGCAAAAAAAAAAGAGGTTCAATCAGTCAGGCAATTTCAATTTCTCGGGGGGAAAAATATTGCAAAGTTGGAATTGATTGATTGAACTTTTTAGTCCCACCCAGTTTGCCGTTACCACCGCAGCCACGCCCAGCCAATGGGCCACACCCAGCCAATGGGCCACACCCACCTGGCACCCGACGATGCATATGTGGGTTTTGGGTTGCAGTTTGGGCACTCAGTCTCTAAAAGGTTCGCCATCACTGTACTATAGCACGGATGTCAATCTCGATCGCGTCACGTGACGTGTCGTGACTTTTTTTTGCCTTTGCGGAGCCAGGGTGGGCGTGGTCCGTGCATGATGCATGGGCCGCCAGTTTGACACCCCTGTTCTATAGCATCCAAACCTAAAGAATGGGAAATAAAAAGAAGAAAATGAACAAAGAACGAGCATTTTAAAGGCTGCCCTTAATTAAGACACTTTCTCCTACTGAAATACAAGGGGGAGTGAGGGAGACCTAAAGATAAGTAATGGAGGAAAGCTCAACCGATTTGCAAATCTATGACTTTGCTGGATCCGGCCAGTGACTTATTCTTTTTTACCATAGTTCATCCATGCTTCCTTTTTCCATTCAATATCCTACTTTAAATATAAAAAAAAAGAGTGTAAGAGAAAATAATTAGTGGAGGGCAGGTCCTTCTCTTCCCACTACATTGCTACTTCTTAAGATGAGGGATGGTTCCACGGAGAAATTCATAAATGTGTGTTTTGCTTCTTCTGCCTCTGATGCTACGACTAGCACTGGGGGGGGGGAATTTCTGCTCTCTGAAGTTGATAACAGTCTAGACTCTTCAACCCCCCCTGGAATTTCCCACCCCTCCTTTCCTCCCCTTAGTAGGGCTTTGAAAGGAACTGTATTTATCTGCCCTTCAATTATAGTGGCATTAACTTGGTTGTGAATGTGGGCTCCAGTGTGGTAATTTTACTTTTTCAGAGGGGAAAAAAAAAGCAGACAGAATTAAACTTAACGCTCTGTTATAGGATTCAAGTGATTCCCGAACCCTAAGGGACAGAAACTTAAATTGGGTTTATAAAACCATAGAATTATATAAATGTTGGTTGCTTTTTTGTTTAAGGAAATGATAACAACTTAATCCTTAATGTTTGCATTCTTCAGGGCTGGACTTAATCAATCCCTCATGCCCAAGTCTGTTGCATTCTGCGTTCAGCAAAAGAGAGGTGTTTGTTTTTTTTTGAAGCATTTCTGAGCATTTAGTCCTTCTATCTTAACTGCTTTATGCTTTGTAGATAAAGGACTTCAATCTCTTTAATCCCACTTTTCAAGGCAGGCCAGTGGATAGGAAAGCGTATTTGTTGAAAATTTGATCAGCCCCATAACCACAAGTTGCTTAGCTTTATCACGAAGATTTAGGAACAGTTGATAACCTGTTCAGAAGTAAATGCTGCAGCGTTGAGGTTTAGTTGTGTATTCCGTGCAGTTAAGCAGACCGAAAAAAATACATAATGTTCATGCATTCTTTTCACCTGTGGTCAAACATGTTTCAGGTTGATTAAAATTTGATATGGGAACAAACAGAAAAATAATTCCATCAGGATTGTCTTCACCAATTTAATTGGGCAGTATCAGTTGCCTTTGTTTGACTGTTATTCTTTTAACTAATGGGGCAGTTGTACTTCAAAGTAAGGTTCCAGGTGGACAGATTAGAATGAGGAACAATTGATTTATTTTTATTTGCTAAATATCAAGCAAACATTTCCCAAAGCGTGTGAAACACGTTAGAAACCCTTAAGTCAGGGGTGTCAAACTGCTGGCCCGCGGGCCGGATGCATCATAGTGAAACCGCGCCCACTCCATTGCCAGCAATGGAAAAAAAGTCACGATACGTTGTGACACATCACGTGAGGTTGCGAGTTTGACACCCCTGCCTTAAGTGAAAAGTAACTTAAAACTGATGTGATACCATTGAAAAAATAGTTAAATTTTTTTTGGCTAATTTTAAAAACTTTTATTTTGAACTATGGTGCTGGAAAAGACTCCTGCGAGTCCCCTGGACTGCAAGGTGTTCAAACCGATCAGTCCTAGAGGAGATCAACCCCGACTGCTCTTTAGAAGGCCAGATCCTGAAGTTGAAACTCAAATACTTTGGCCACCTAATGAGAAGGAAGGACTCATGGAGAAGGGCCTAATGCTGGGAAAGATGGAGGGCAATAGAAGAAGGGGACGACAGAGAATGAGGTGGCTGGATGGAGTCACTGAAGCAGTAGGCGTGAGCTTAAATGGACTCCAGAAGATGGTAGAGGACAGGAAGGCCTGGAGGAACATTGTCCATGGGGTCGCGATGGGTCGGACATGACTTCGCAATTAACAACAACAAAAACTTTTTAAGATATAGAACAGAAGTAGACTAGCTGGAAAAGCACAACAGTACCCTGTCTGTGGAGATTCTCAGTCATCCAGGGCATGGTTGTCCCAAAGGTGCTTTTTCCAAGAGGCAACTGGACTTTCTTGTTTGTTCTTTGAAGATGTTTTGCTTCTCATCCAAGAAGCTTCTTCAGCTCTGATGGGATGGTGGGGAATAGAAGGATTTATGTTCCTTGCAGACTGCTGGCCATTTGCCTTCTTTTAGTGAGTCGTTGAGGCCATTTGGAGGTTTATCTGTGTCCTCAGGGTCACCTGAGTAGTGCAAATGTGTGTGGAGCCTTCTTGGTTGCAGGATGTTTTCTGCTTTGTGTCCTTTGGCACAACAGCGTCCGTTTAAGTGAAAGTCTGAAAGAAAAATGAGCATGTTTTTAGCTGGTGTTGAAAGTTAAAGAGGTTTATCTCATCTGGACCTGAATTGAGTAGGTGGAGACATTATCGCTGGGATGTTTGTGGTAAGAATGTCCTATGCAGCTGAGAAGTAGCTAGCTTAAAGTCTACACAATTGGGTCCTGTTGTACACACCTGACAATAGCAGATGCAATTTTCTTCAGAAGGCATCCTGCTAGAATTTAGGTAATGGGGCAGTTACATATAGGAACAGCTATATGTATATTATCCCATTCTTAAGCCACATGGGGCTTTAGGTGTGATTGCAAGTACTTGAGTATTCGCCCTATAGAAAATGGAGAGCCTTGTGAATCTGGTGGAATGTCTTTGCAGTCAAGGGGTGCATCTGGATTCAAGCCCCAAATGGGAACATGGATGGAGCACCTCTTTACGATTTGAAATTTGGGGCTGGGTTGTTACCTTTTTGAGGTTCTTGTATCTCAAAGTATGGTACTCAGGTGACCTTGACCCAGTGGTGGGATTCAAATATGTGAACAACCGGTTCTCTATGTGGATGCCGCTTCCGGAAGTCCATTCTGGGCCTGAGCAACAAAAAATTAGCTACCAGTTCTGCCAAACCGGTGCAAACCAGCTGAATCCCACCACTGCTTTGACCCCACCACTGCCTTGACCCTTCTGCTACTTGGTCTTCAGTGCTGGTTGAGTTTCCAGAGACAGATTAATTGCTAAACCTGTTCTGTCCCCCGTCCGACCCACACCCCCCAACCAGGCAGTCGAGGCCTGAAAAACTGCTCGGCACAGACAAAGGCAAATGAATTCCTTGGCAGCAACTGCGTAGCTGCCTGCCAAGCCTTTACTGATAAGACACAGCAAACAGAGATAACTTGCCAGAGAGCTTGCAACAGAATATCCATCAAAAATTGTCCGTCACGAAACTTCACATGCCACACCCCTTGCTTATATAGCCAGTGGGGTGTGGCCCAGTGACTCAGCTGAACTATCTGGCACGACGTGTCCGCTGCTGCGCACGCTTATCCTTCCGACGCTGGCATGGGTCCAGCCAAGACGTATCCTCGTCGGAGTCCGATACACCTGGCTCCTGGCTGATCCCAGAAGCACCTGGCTCCTGGCCAATCCCAGAAGCACCAGGCTCCTGGCCAATCCCAGAAACACCGGACTCCTGGCCAATCCCAGAAACACCGGGCTCCTGGCCAAACTCCTCGCTGTCGGAAGGCACCGAAGGCTGCACCAGAGGGGAAGGGCCTGGAGAGGGAGGCCTAGCCATCCCCTCTCCTTCATGTTCAGAGCCTTCCTTCTCTGATGAGAGGGACCCACCGGACGGAGCCACAACAAAACCCTGGCTGACCCTTGGATAAAGAAGTGTCTGACAATCTAGAACTGATATCGTAAATCCAGTTCGGTTGGGACAATGGTTTCTTCATTTGGGCTTGACTCTTAATTAGCATGGAAGCAGATGCCTTTATACCTAAATTGCCTTTCCAGGGGGTCACAATTGCTTTCTATGGGATACATGTTAGAAAGCTCTGATGACATTTCTGGACAGTTGCTTGAGCTTGAAACAGCTGATTGCCGTGCATAGAGTAAAGCCACGCTTGCACATTTTCTCACTGAAATGTCACCATCTGCAGTCCAGCTTTCACCTGTCCTGCTTAACTGGCCACAAGTCAGATGAGAAGCTAGTCAGAGAAAGGAGTGGAGTTATACAGCTGTATTAGCTACAGTATCTGAGAGAGCTTTCAGTTCTCTCAATTGAGAGAACTTTGTAAAACGTTGCTGTTTAGACATTCAGAAGGATCTCTTGAGGTATCTGTGGTCTTTTTATACTCAACATGCCAATAGGGTTAAGTTGACCGAGTCTTTGGCTCAAGGCCCTTAGGGTAAAACTTGTCATTTTGTCTGTGGGGTCACCAGTTTATCAACTGCTGTCTGACCTAGAGTTTGAGGGACTCAAGAAGCCACAAACTTCTCAATGCTATTTAACTTGGGAACTCAGTCATAAAACCTAACCCTTCTAGGGAAAAAAATACATTGCCTTTTCACTTTCTGTACTCCTGGGTGGAACAAGTGGTCATGTGAAGAAACAGCAGGGGACAATATTTATTCGCTGAGTTATGTTCACGTTGGCAATAAGGAGAGAATTGACTCCAAGTGTATGCATCAAAATACCAACTTTCATACAAACTCACCATTGTGGCTCCTTGATAAATAATATGAAGATTAGTTTCATCTGAGGATGATGTCCATTTTGAGATATTTTTTTTAAAAAATGGGATGCAGTACATAAATGATACAAATAAATACTTAGAGGGAATCCTATAAGACTAAATGAAAGTTTTATAGCTTTTTCCAGTGTTGTGAATGTTCCAGGATTATTTCTTGAAACCCCACCTTGCTTTTTATTTGTCATGAGTCTTCTGCCATTTAGGTTCATTCAGTAACCCTGGAATTAATGATTGACAAGGAACTAAAAAATAAATTACTTCTATGTGGTCTACATCACATGAATAAATTAATTCAGCCTCTGCATATCCTTACGTTCTTCTCTTTTGTTTTCCTCTGAGCCAAATCGTGCTAAACATGGTTATCTTTCTTCAGAGGTGAGTTGTTCCAGCTGGTTGACTGTGTAGCTGAGCATCTTTTGTGCTTTTTTTAGCTCATAAATGTCTTTTCTGAGACTCAGGGATGTGATCTGTATACTGTTCAATGGGTGATCATCAGTGTTGGTTTCTGAAAAACGTGATTGTTTGGAGCAAAGAGATTTTCATTTTCTTTCCCAAGGTGATTTAAAAAAGAAAAGAAAATACAAATCAACTCTCATCTGCATAAAATGAACCAAAATAGGTTAAATCTGAAAAGCAGAGTGAATACGTTTTCCAACTTGTTAACCAATAGTTTTAGTTTGGGTTGCTAAGGTTTAATTAAGGCCAGCCACAGATCAATCTTTCTGTCTGATGTGAGCAACACATGGAAGATCCCAACCAGCTCCAGTTAATCAGCTCCAGAACAAAGTGAGATATTAACTAAATATAACTGTCTGAGTGGACTCGGTTGGTAATGATACTGATGCTGAAGAAACCAGGTTTATATTCATATTTGGGGGAAAAAGTCACCTGAACCTGGATTTTCTTTTCTCTCAGAAAGAAGTGTGCTTGTTTTGAATTCCAAAATAGTCATCTCTCTTCAGAAAGAGCCCCAACTTTCCGCAATTATTGTAGATTTGCATGGGCCACCTGATTTGGAGAAGTGTTGAAATTTCCTTAAAAGCCACTTAGTATGATGAGGAATTCTGCTGTAACTTGGCCAGCCAGCCTTCCTGCTCTGTTGCAAGTCATTACCATATGTGGTACCCCAGCAGAATTCATAGATATTTGAAGAAAACTGGACTAGAACTAGGAATCAGAGAGAGAGAGAGAGAGAGAGAGAGAGAGAGAGAGAGAGAGAGAGAGAGAGAGAGAGCATAGTGGGTTTTTTAACCATTTTTTTTTTTAGCATAACGCTGTGTGTGATGGAAAGTTTCACTTGAAGAAGCAAGATGCACAAGTAGGGTTAACCGGTGAGTGCCCGCCTTCTTGCAAATGAAACACAAAACAAAGAACAGCCGTAACAACAAAACACAAGAGAAGGATACTCATGGAAGAACTGGGGGAACTTTAATTTGGTTTACCTTAAACATGAACTTTGTGACACTTGGGCAGCGTCGATCGGAAGAAGAAGAAGAAGAAGAAGAAGAAGAAGAAGAAGAAGAAGAAGAAGAAGAAGAAGAAGAAGAAGAAGAAGAAGAAGAAGAAGAAGAAGAAGAAGAAGAAGAAGAAGAAGAAGAAGAAGAAAGGATAGTTTTGAAAAAGGGCTGTGACAGCGAGGCTGTGGTTTTGTTTTCGACAAAAGTTGTTTGTGATTTCAGATACTCCTGGGAAATCTCTTGATCAGATTCACATCTGTTCCTGTCAAAGTGGGTGCTAAGATACTGGTCACCCAGCAACCATGTCCAAGAGGGAATTGGGCTGATAATAACTTCAAAAAAGGAATGACAGATGCTAGATTAGGATGAAAGACAAAAATGCATGAAAAATGAGCTTGTTAGAATAAAAAAAATTGTTCAGCCACCTTCATGCAAATTATCGAGACAGCGTTTGCAAGGCTATAATAATTCCGGCTTGCCTGTGGACTGAGGAGAAATAAAGAGGATCTATATAGCTGCAACTCCAAACATGTAATTTTTTTTTAGTATCAATTAACATACATGCTGCACCTTTCTAGTAACCCCCTCTCCCCCCCCTAAGATTAGGCAGCTGGGTATTTAATTGTAGGTTGCATAAAAATCGCATTACTTGGTAATGTTTGCGAATCTTCCAAAGAGATCTATTGATTTTAATAGCAAAACAAACAAGTTGTCCTCTGTTAATTAAAATATTTAAGGCTGAATGCTTGTGCTCGCCGAGTCTTTTCTGGTAGCGCTCATTAATAAAAGATCGTGGAAGATGAGCTAGGCATGTTGTTGTGGGCAAAGGCTGTTCCATTAAAGTCTTTTTTCTTTCTTTCTTTCTTTTTCTTTTTTCCACAGTGCCAAATTAAAAAAAAAAAACAACACAGCCATTTATTCCTACACGTGAATATTCAAGTAGGAGAGCGCTTTGGCTCCCGGTATTATTATTATTGAAATCTTCACGTGTCAGTCAGCATTTAGAAAAGAGCCGATGAGACGTCCTGATCGAGAAAGAGAGCTTTCTGTGTCTTGGTTACCAGTGTCTAATGTGGTCACGTTCCGAAATTGATTTTCTTCAGAAATTAATTAATTTTTCATATCGCCCCAAGCTTCAGTTAAAAAGAGTGCATCCTTGTCTGTTTTTTTCAGAAATACTGCCTAATCATATTAATACCATTGCCCCAAGGATAAAAAGATAATTGTACAAATGCATTTGGAAATATGTATCGCTGAGTATTTATGATTGAATTATGCAAATGACCTAGCTCTCATCCTTTCCAGACCCAGATTGTCTAATTAGGATTGATATGCTGAATAGATGTTCCAGAATTTGAATACAAGCATGTCCAAAGAGCAGAAAATTGGAAATGACAAGGCTGAAATGTTGAAGAAAGTGTTTTTTCCCCCCTTTTCTATTTCACTAATATGGTGCTAGGACGTGGAGTTTTTCCTTTGGCTGTTTTCATGACTCATCTCTAGGTCCTAGAGTAAAGAAGGGGGGGAGAGAAACCCACCCTACTTTCTGAAACAACATTGTTTTATAAATAGCACAATGCTCTCTTTGTGCAGTTTCTCTTCTTTTCTCCCTTGTGAGGTTATTGTTAAGGATGCTGTTAGGAATATGATCCTCCTTACAAAGACTGATTATTTTCTTTCTTTTCCCATCGTCTGTTTATATTTTTTTATCTCATGAGATCTCCTAATGTTGAAGGGATGGTTTCTGAGCGATTGCTGCTAATTTTGGAATTAGCGATTCCATGTTCCTGTTTGTGTGGAATCACAAGAGGGAATATGCATTGAATTGGGCTGGTTTTTTGAGTAGCCCAGTTTTAGCCCGGTGTAGTTTTTGAAAGATAAATTGCTGGTAAGGGCTACAAAAAAGTGAAATCTTAGTTAGTTTTGCAAATGCTTGTTGTCCTCTCTCCTCTCTCCCTTTCTGCCGTCCTTACAAGCTTCAAAGTCAGCCAAAGCAAGGAATGAATAGATAGTATTTCAGCCATCATTAGTGGCAGGAGTTATCCCATCTGAACTCTAGAGGTTTTGTTCCACCATCTGCAGGATGATGGATTGCTGAGTTTACTATATTTCAGCTATTGTCTGTCTGGGGTTGGACTGACAACATTATCAATGATTTCAGTTGCAATTAAGAATTTATCACTGCCTTTTGCAATTGGGCAGAATCCCTGGGTGGGTGCAATTACTTCCCAGGTACTTGGGCAGTTTAGCTTAAACACGGAAGAGTCATTTCATGTCCTCTCTCTCTCTCTCTCTCTCTCTCTCTCTCTCTCTCTCTCTCTCTCTCTCTCNTCTCTCCCTCTCCCTCCCTCTCTCCCTCTCTCTCTCCCTCTCTCCCTTTCTCCATCTCCGTCTCCGTCTCCCCCCTCTCTCTCTTAAAAAAAAGCAAGCCATGTTTGGAATCTGTCAAGAGCCATTAATACTATAGCTGGCACCTCCAAAGAAGCGATAACGAGAATTTGGGGATCTTCCTGAATCTCTGGAAGAAATATTTCATTGCAGAAGTGAAGGAGACATATTTCATCCTTCTGTTTTTCCTTTGACTCATTGAAGTCAAGATGCACTCTGTGGATGCATATACTGTAGGGAGCATGTCATCATTTGTGCCTCTTTCTGTACTGAAATGTCATAGTTCCTGGGAATGTAGTTGGAGGGCCATGCCAGGGTTGAATTAAAGCAATACATTAGAACATGACATGTGTCGTGGGACAATTTGAACACAGTCTAGCCCCAACAGCAAAGAAGTCAACCCAACAACAACCCCACTTCTTCCTGTCTCTTCAGTATGATTTGTTGAATAGTAGTACAGTGAGCAGACGGTATAATTTTATATTTAGGTGCAAGTAGTAATACAGAGGTTAAACCTTAGGCTTTCAGAAACAAATCAGCAAGAAATCAAAGTATTTTGCAGTGGAATTGACTCTCAAGAATGGTCTCCAGACAATTTTCTCAGCTATGGTCCACTTCCTGAGGTGACAGGCTAAGCTGGTGTCAATTTTTCTACAATTGAATAGCATCAATTCCACGTTTTGTACAAAATGTGGACAATATCAAGGTATGGATAACAGTACAAGTGTAATAAGATGTTTTAATTAAGTTGGGTTACTGAAAGGGCATTTTGCACCGTGTAGCTGAATATTCATGAAAGGGTTCCCATTTGTTCTGGGTGGGGTTTTTATTTAAGCAACTCTAGTTCATTGTAGCATTTTTCATTTTCCCTACTTATATCTGACTCCACTTTGCTCTTTCCAAGAGCAGTTATGGTCTTCAGAAATAGGAAACGTTGCGCTAATTAAAAGACACCTTCCTGGAAGCCAAACCTCAGAACTGGATTTTTTTCTTTCTTTTCCCTTTTCAAGTTGCTTTGCTGCATCAAACTAACTGCCTTCCTTTTTATATGGTTTTGTCATTGGAGGAAATGGCTAACTGGTTTTGGAGCTATTTCTCATGCAGTTTTCATAGGAAGTTGAAAGTTTGCATTTGTAAGCTGGGCTTAATTCTGTTATCTAAACAAGGTTTCCTTAATGCATTGTGGCTTTCCTCAAATGATAAGCTCTAAGGGTCATTGACTTTGAATTATGTCAGATAAGTTCTCTATTAAAATACATCAAGTTTAATATAAACCATAAGGCTAAAAAGAACAATAGTTGCACTAATCCTTAGAGACAGTAAGACCTTTGTAATTTATATCAATAATTCTGAAGCCTATTCCAGGTGAAATTTAGGCTTTCTATGAAGTAATAATAATACTAATAATAATCTCATTTTGATGAACCAGTATTCACAGTAGAAACAATGTAACTGATGCATTGTATGTATTCTTTACAAGAAAAAAATGATCTTTCTTTCTACTGAAGCTACTCACATGTCTCCACTGTTATTTATTTCTCTCAAGTCCTTGACTACTCCAACTATTTTTCTTTCAAACTTCCATTCCTGAATTTCTTAAGTTTGAGGATAACTCAAGATCTCATCTCTCGTTCAATTCAGCTTTGTTAACCCTCTTTTCTAGAATTAGAGCATGTACCAGACTGTCGGAGATTAGTTTTATCCCAAAAGAAACTCAACCTGATTTTGGTTATCAGAAACATACTCTAGCACCAGTGCCATGTGTTTTCCAAGTTCATTGATTCCATCCTTGGTTTAAGTCACTGTATTGTACTATATATACAGAGACACACATGGCATCTAGACTGTCTGCAGGAAATGGTTGAGCAAGTCAAGATGGTGATCAATACTACGCTTGGATGTATTGTTCATAAACATCTAACCACTTGCCAGATGGTTATCTCTATCTACCTGAAGCTTTGTGAAGTTTCTCCACTGTAGATCTTGTCTATTGTGGTAGACAGTGGGTTTGTCGATCAGAAGTTGGCAGTTTGAGACCCAAGTACTATGTGATGGGTGAGCTCCTGTTCTTGCCCCAACTCCTGCCAAACTAGCAGTTCAAAAGCATGCAAATGCAAGTAGATAAATAGGTACCACTTCGATGGGAAGCTAACAGTGTTTTATGCACTTTGGCATATAATCATGTTGGCCATATGACCACGGAAGCATCTTCAGACAACGCTGGGTCCCTCAGCTAAGAAATAGAGATGAGTTATCACCTCCTAAAGTCGGACACAGAGGAAAACTTTACCTTTCCTTTTTTTTATCTTTATCGTCTATTTGAGTTCTTAAGCTCTTAATTTAACAATAAGTAACACTTTAGAATCTTCTGGATGGCTACACCTCTCATTTGTTGTATGGGTGGTACTGAAGACATAGCTTCTATTCTCCAGTTTAAGAACAGAGTGGATTGATTAAAAGCATTGCATGTTCTGGATGCTGGCCATTGATATTGTAGGAAATCTCAAAAATATTACGTAAATATTGTAAGTATGAATAAATGTTTGTATGTGAACATTAATGTGCATTAATATGCACACTCTTTTCTGACAGCAAGTTTCAAACATATATTCTGAAAAAAGTCCTGATGTGCCTGAGGAAAAGTAACAGAACTTTTATTTTGAGAAAGTTTGCAGATGTATTTAAAATCCTACCTTTGAATTAGTACAACTTTTAAGTAGTTTGTAGAAATAAAATATATGGAAGAAGGCCTTAATGAAGCTTTATTAAATAAAGTAAAATATCAAATAGTCTATATGGGGGTCCTAATAGTCTTGATAGATTTAGAAAACTGAAGATAATTACTAGTTTTTTGCTTAAGATGCCACAACTAAAACTTTTCTAAGGCAAAAGCTTTGAGCTTGTAAGATACATATTTTAACTTCTTTAAAAAGTAATTTAATTTAAACCGAACTGAATTCGTGTACTTCACAAGAATCTCTCTCTTGTCCCAAAATTCTTGGGTTTTGGAAGAGGTATGTGTGAACAAAAGCAAAAGAAGATGAAGATTGTGTATCTACACCAGAAGAAAGAAAAATGAAACTCTTTAAATCTGTTCTTCTAATGAAAAAACAAAACCTGTGTGGAATACATAGGTAACAAGTGTTGAGATACCATTTGATCTGATCAGTCTCAAAAAAGTAATCCATATCTCAGAGCCGGTTACCTAAAACTGCTTGCATATGAATCTAGTTTGTTAACCTAGTTTTTACTTGACTTAATTATGAATAGTAAGAGTATAAATTATTTAAGTCAACCTTACCATTGTACAAAAATACAATATTTTTGTGCTCAGAGTTGTTTCCTACTAAGCCCAGAAGCTGTTGAAAAATTTAAAGCTACTAAGAGGTTAAATATTCAGAAAAATCCAGGTCTTGTTAAAATGTGTATTCTCAATATTTAATGAATTACTAAAATATTCATTTAGTGCATCTTTGGTGTTAATGGTTTGTAGATTTTATGGGGCGTTTTTAGCTGCACTGGTTAACATCTTAATTTTCTATATAAAGATGAGATTATTATATACCATTAAATGTCCACGGTGGGAAAGAAAGTGCTTTCTGTTAGTAAAATGACATCCATCTAGTATTTATAGAGCACGCATCGAATCTACTATTTATGTAGGTGGAAATTCAACTGTGGGCTCAAAGCCAACTGACAGGGAAAGATTGAGAGACTGAAAGGAGAGGGACAGGTTAGGCCTTCGCCACTGGATAAGTGCAATTGCTTCGCTCGCGTAGCCTAACATTATGGGATATATTGTATTTAGTTGCAATTTGATTTGATCCTTCTCCTGCGAGATATGGAGGGTATGTTTATAGAGACGCTCCTTATTGGCTGAGGATTGGGGGCAATTTCATTTGAGATGCTGGGTTTCTTTCATGATTGAATTGTTTGTGGTCTCTGGATCGTAATAGAGCCTGATTCTGAAGAATAGCCGCTTCTGTTTTGTCAGCAGGATTTATGGTGGTGTCTTGCTGGTTTTGTAAATTATGTAACCCTCGCTGTTCCTTCTTTGTTATACCATGAAAACTAGTAGATAGTTTAATTATTTGATGGATTCTCATTCATTCTCTGGTATTTCTTTCCCAATAATTTAATTTCTGACTTTGGGGAGAAGGGAATCATATTTCTTTCTGAGTCAAAGTCAAATAATAATAATAATAATAATAATAATAATAATAATAATAATAATAATAATAATAATAATAATAATAATAATAGTAAAGTTGGAAGGGACCTTGAAGGTCATCTAGTCCAACCCCCTGCTCAGGCAGGAAATCCTATACCATTTCGGGCAAATGGCTGTCCAGTCTCTTCTTAAAAACTTCCAGTGTTGGAGCATTCACCGCTTCTGGAGGCAGGTTGTTCCACTGGTTAATTGTTCTCACTGTCAGGAAGTTTCTCCTTAGTTCTAGATTGCTTCTCTCCTTGATTAGTTTCCACCCGTTGCTTCTTGTCCTGCCTCCAGGCGCTTTGGAAAATAGCTTGACTCCCTCTTCTTTATGGCAGCCCCTGAGATATTGGAAGACTGCTATCATGTCCCCCCTCGTCCTTCTCTTCATTAAACTAGACATATCCAATTCCAGCAGCCGTTCCTTATATGCTTTAGCCTCCAGTCCCCTAATCATCTTTGTTGCTCTTCTCTGTACTCTTTCTAGAGTCTCAACATCTTTTTTACACCGCGGTGACCAAAACTGGATGCAGTATTCCAAGTGTGGCCTTACCAAGGCGTTGTAAAGTGGTATTAATACTTCACGTGATCTTGATTCTATCCCTCTGTTAATGCAGCCTAGCACTGTGTTGGCCTTTTTGGCAGCTGCAGCACACTGCTGGCTATTGGCTACTGGCTTTTTTTTTTTATAAAAGCCCAGTGTAAATATACATACCAAACAGACATAATTAACAATGCAATGTAGGAGTTAACTTGAGATAATTCTCGTGAGCCATATCTATCAAGGATAACATGCATTGGGGAAAAAATGGCGACTTCCATGGATTTCATCATGTTGGTTAGATAAAAGGTAAGAACATTCAGTGGGTTCTGCTGGACTGGATGTTTACATATACACCCATCTATTGGGATATTGATCTCAGCTTCTGTATACTTTTAGTAGCAATGTACATTCTAGTTGCGTGCTTAAAAAGGTCTGTATAGAAAGACTTTCATTCTGGGAGTTGAAGTCCACAAATTTCAAAGGTGCCAAGGTTGGAGACCCTTGAAATAAGGGTGCTGTCCTGCTAATTTTTGAGGTAGGGCTTATATTTTGAACATCCTAAAAAATCACCTTTTCCGTTAGGTCTTATTTTGGGGGAAACAGGGTATTTAAGACAGGTAAGGAAGCAAAATAGAAGCTGAAGTGTTTTCTAAGTATGAAACAAACCAGAAAGAGAGTTGGTTTTTTGTTTTTTTTTCCTTGGGGTTGCAATGGAAAGATCATTGTTTATAGAAAAATGTGGGGTAGACAGCATCACCACCAGATGGATTCGTAGCTGGCTGACCGGCCATACTCAGCGTGTGGTCCTCAATGGAACCGCATCTACATGGAGGGAAGTGTGTAGTGGGGTGCCCCAGGGCTCTGTTCTGGGCCTAGTGCTCTTCAACATCTTCATCAACGATTTGGATGAGGGGATAGATGGGGAAATCATCAAATTTGCGGATGACACCAAGCTGGCAGGAATAGCCAACACTCCAGAAGACAGGCTTAGGATACAGGCTTAGGATACAGAAGGACCTGGACAGACTTGAAATTTAATGGTGAAAAAAGTAAGGTACTACATTTAGGCAAGAAAAACCAAACATACATGTATAGTATAGGGGGGTACCTTGCTCAATAGTAGTAACTGTGAGAGGGATCTCGGAGTCCTAATGGACAATCACTTAAATATGAGCCAGCAGTGTGCTGCAGCTGCCAAAAAAGTCACCTCAGTGCTGGGCTGCATTAACAGAGGGATAGAATCAAGATCATGTGAAGTAATACCACTTTACAATGCCTTGGTAAGGCCACACTTGGAATACTGCATCCAGTTTTGGTCACCACGATGTAAAAAAGATGCTGAGACTTTAGAAAGAGTACAGAGAAGAGCAACAAAGATGATTAGGGGACTGGAGGCTAAAACTTATGAGGAACGGTTGCTGGAATTGGGTATGTCTAGTTTAACGAAGAGAAGGACGAGGGGGGACATGATAGGAGTCTTCCAATATCTCAGGGGCTGCCACAAAGAAGAGGGAGTCAAGCTATTTTCCAAAGCGCCTGAAGGCAGGACAAAAAGCAATGGATGGAAACTAATCAAGGAGAGAAGCAACCTAGAACTAAGGAGAAACTTCCTGACAGTTAGAACAATTAACCAGTGGAACAACCTGCCTCCAGAAGCGGTGAATGCTCCAACACTGGAAGTTTTTAAGAAGAGACTGGACAGCCATCTGTCCGAAATGGTGTAGGGTTTCCTGCCTGCCTGAGGAGGGGGTTGGACTCGATGACCTCCAAGGTCCCTTCCAACATTATTATTATTATTATTATTATTATTATTATTATTATTATTATTATTATTATTATTATTATTATTATTATTATTATTATTATTATTACTATTATTATTATTATTATTATTATTACTATTATTTTCTTGAGACACACTCATGACAACAGTTCTGTACTTTTTCGGTGCAGTTATCATCAAAACAAAGCTAAAATTGGAGGAGAAACCCTTTGCACAATGTCCTGTAGTTAGAAAATGGAAATTAAGAAATGTACCCTTGATGGGATTTCAATCTGCACAACCAATGAGTTAGATGTGTACGTTTCACGCATTTTGTCTTATGCTCTTTATGGGGGTGAGAATACATTGGTTGTTTATTTACGGATGGATTTGAGAGGACTGCATCTACAAAACGATATGTAAGAAAAAGGGTAAAAGTGAGACGTTCCATGTTCTGTATATGGGAAATAGGATTTATTTCGATGTTGTATATACTTGCTAGTGTAGTAGAGAGCTAAAAGAAAATGAGCACAGGTTTTAAAGGAATAAATCTGTGACATCTGCCAAAAAGGACTATTGTGGCACAAATGGGATTTGCAAGAAATTGTCAAATGGATCTTTCATAGATAAATGGGGTTTTGTGTGGGGATGTTTAACAGAGAACATATGTTCTTTAAAGCTTCATATAAGAAAAAGAAGGTAATTCTGTAAAACTAAAAGCCTGCCAATAGAGATATTTAACTTTTTAAAAAATCTGCTTTGGTTAAATTTATGCAGCACCAGGAAAACAGTTTTATTTATATATTTGAAGTTTGTTCATTAATTAATTAATTAATTAATTAATTGTGTTGTGATGTATTGTATTGTATTGTATTGTATTGTATTGTATTGTATTGTATTGTATTGTATTGTATTGTATTGTAAAAAGCATTGTATGCCAGAGACAAATATTTCATTTTAACCTTCAAATAAGCAAACTAGTAGACCGGAATTACATACTACTAACACAGTCGTTAAAATGGATTGTTTTCATTCTGTTCCACACCACTTCAGCTAGAAAATTGTAGGGAATCTTGGTTTTCAAACGTGTATAACTATAAACCCTCAAATTTGCTGCATTTCCACTAGTGAGCATATATTTATCAATAAAGCAGCAATACTGAATGTATGCAATAACAATTAAAAGACTTAAAATAAATTCATCCTAAAAAATCTAGAACTATATCAATTGTTCCACAGAAGTTGAATGAGTGAGGTAGTGATGATGATGGAGTGGATATCTGATCTGCATGGAATTAGCAATAGCACTTAGACTTATATACCGCTTCGTAGTGCTTTACAGCTCTCTCTAAGCCATTAACAGAGTCAGTGTATTGCCCCCAACAATCTGGGTTCTCATTTTACCGACATCGGAAGGATGGAAGGCTGAGTCAACCTTGAGCTGGTCAGGATCGAACTCCAGGCAGTGGGCAGAGTCAGCCTGCAGTACTGCATTCTAACCACTGCACAACCATGGATCATTAAAGATATGTCCTTCAGTGCTGGTCTATAATTGTCACCAAAGCTTGTGAATGAAGCTTCCTTAGTACTAGAATTAGTTGGCATTTGGGAAGCTCTTTGAGAACTTGGGTCATAAGTAGTTTAGTGCTTTATAGACTAATGTCAACATTTAAGTTACATACAGTAATTTAAAGGCAGTCGTGAAACTTTCAACCAGTATTATATGATCCCATTGATAGACCAGTTGTGGCCTCTAAAGCATCTTCAAAGATAGCCCTTGTATAATTTGTGCACAAGTTCTCCAGTCATAAAATTCTTAGGACATGGATCTTGGAAGTCTGCCTGTCCAGGTGGGAGCTGAGTCATGCGCTGAATTTAGCACATGGTGTGTGTTTTTTTTTTAAAAAAGCATATGACCATGATGTCTAAGGTAGAGCTTGCAAATTTTCATTAGGCGTTTCTCGTTTAGAACACTATATCTAAGCGATCATTTGATCAACTCAGGTTAAGCAATATTTTTCACCTTAAGGAGCACTTAATTAGAGCGTTAAGATCTTGTAAAATAGTGCTTTGAGTCAGCTCAGGTATTATGCGGCTTGTTATGGTAAGTGGTACAATGACCAATATCATTAAATGAAATCAGGCACACAGATTCTCTGCAAGGTAATCTAGTTAAGAGACAATTTAGGTGTGTTGGTGTGTAAAGGTTAATCATGGTATGGAAAACTCAGATAAACTTTTAGAGGGTTGCCTGGTTAATGTCGATAGAGTTTGGCCTGTATATTTGGGCTTTCTTTCCCGTTATTGTTTTTCATTGCTCCTGCTGGAGCATCAAGTGCCATGTGCTACTCCAAAGCTCCTGAACCTCTCATCAAAGACCTGGATATATGGAAAGGATGAAGGAAGGAAGCCACATACAGTCCTGTTGTTGAAAAGAATACTGTCTGATTCCCGGAATTTAAATTAGGATCAAGTCTTCTTTTGGCAACTTCAAGGAAGAGAGAGGTAATTGACTGTAAGACAAAGGGCCATATTTTAAACCAAAAGAGAACTTTCTGAGGAAAAATGCCATTTTTGGTGAACATCTCTTGTCTGGTGTTAGAACTATAACATAGTCCAGTGATGGCGAACCTTTTAGAGACCGAGTGCCCCAAACCTGCCCCGCCCCCAACCTGTCCCTGCTCCGCCCTCCCATCCTGGCCCAGCTCCACCCTCACCCTACCCGTTCTCAGGGCCATCCACGGCCCGCTGCAGATCACCCAGGTGGCCCTGCAGCGCCATGGTGGCCACACCTTCCTCCTGCACCCCACAGCATCATCTGCTGCCCAGCTGCCCTATGTTTGGCTGCGCTGCTCTGCCCGGTTGGCACCCAGGGGTGACTCTCCTCTGGGGGGGCTGCTGATGAGGAGGCTGCAGGGGGAGGTGGGGCTGGGGCGACGGCATGTGTGCCCACAGAGAGGGCTCCGAGTGCCGCCTCTGGCACTCGTGCCATAGGTTCGCCACCACTGACATAGTCTCTTATCTTTGGGGCAAGAGATGTAACCAGTGGTGGGATTCAGCCAGTTCGCACCACTTCGGCAGAAACGGTAGCTAATTTTTTGTTGCCCAGGCCCAGAATGGACTTCCAGAAGCAGCATCCCCACAGAGAACTGGTTGTTCACATATTTGAATCCCACCATTGGATGTAACATAATTCTTTCTGGAAAATTAGTCCCTTCATCTTTAATGCTCTAAGTCAGTGCTTCCCAGCCTTGCATGGATTTCAACTCCCAGAATTCCCCAGCTATGCTGGCGGGGGAATTCTGAAAGTTGAAATCCACACATTTTCAAATGGTCATTGGGAAACATTGCTGTAAGTGGTGAGGAGAATATAACACATTTCCTTAAATCTACTTCAAGGGTGTGGATTCAGAGAAGAACAAGTGTAATTCTCCTCAGATATGAAGTTGTTCCTTCACTTCACTGTATCCCAATATATTCCCAAACATGGGGTATTCTGAGAAAAAGTTGCACAATGAAATGTTGACCTTCTCTCCTTGACCATGGCCGCTGTGGCAAATGGAATCCATGAAAGGCACAAACTATGCGCAAACTCCAGTTTGTATCTACAATTATTTTTTTTTAAGGATATCTACATTCCTTAGGAAATTGAACTAGGTTTGGATGGCCGTCTTTGACATAAAGATGGTTGAACCAGTAGCGATTTTTAAGATGATTAGAATTGTGACATGTGAGAAATGAGAAACAATTTAAAACAATAAAGAAAAATCCCAGTTCATGCCTGCTGTCCCATGATTACTCCATTTGAAATGAACTACAAGTAAGGTCTTGCGTGAATGTCAACCTTTGCAAAAATAGATTTAATCCAATTTAGAGGAGTAAAAGTTTGCCAATAATCTGTGATCATTCTCTGTCTGGTTGCTGTCTCCTCATATCACTTGTCCTTGTTTTTTTTAATGAGCTCTTGGCATAACAAACCTATTAGTGAAATACATTTGGGTCAAGGAACCTAGAACAAGACTTTACGGGAGATGCGCAGCTGAAGAACAGTCAGTGGAAGGATGTTGGTTTGACTTCAGCTTGAAAGTAATCCAATTTGTGGTCCTTACACGCCAAGAATATGATCATCAGAACATGTATCATTAAGTAGAACTTGACACCTGACTGAAGCCGACAAAAATTTTAAAAAATATTAATATTCAAAATCCATATAACAGAAAGGGGTATTTCTCTAACAGTCTCTAACAGTCTTTTTTGCAGATTCAAGAAACATATTTTTAAGTGTCATTTTCCATTGGCTCTTTTGAATATAAAGATCTAACTGCTATCACTATTTTCAAGAAGTAGATAAATAAAACTTATTTAAATGTAGCAGATGTTCAGGTTGTTGTGCACCAACAACAGAATCAATAAGCTGAATGCCAGTCCAAAAATCCATATTTAAGAAGCCAATTTTATTCCCATAATAACTGTCAGGATGGTAGAAGTTTGTACTCCAGTGTAAATAGGAGATCTTTTTTGTAGCTTGATGGTAATTAAAATAATTTGATCTAAATTCAGACAAAGATACACAGAAACAAAGTAAAAGCTATTTGTGGTTAAGAAAAAAAAAAGATTTTTTTTGCAAATTGCTTCCATATAAAAATGAGTATATGTATATTCATTCATGTTTTGCATTGAAAGGGATTAATTCTGTCTCCTGTCCATCTAACATACAAGTTTGAATCACTTTTGATTTGGAACTGACAGGTGCTTAGTTTTCAACATGAAATTTGATTACAGGTAGTTCTCTTGATTACAGTTGTTAATTTAGTAACATGGCTTCTCCATTGGTTTTGCTTGTCATAAAGTCGCAAAAGGTGATCACGTGACCATGGGACATTGCAACCGTCATAAGTACAAGTCAGTTGCCAAGCATCTGAATATAAATCACGTGACCATGGAGGAGCTGCAACAGTCGTAAGTGTGAAAAGTGGTCATAAGTCACTTTTTTCACTGCCGTTATAACTTCAAACGGTGACTAAATTAACTGTTATAAGTCGAGGATTACCTGTATTTGTTTTTTCCCCCCACACATCATAGGCCCAGACACTGACATATTTGAATTCAGTAAGGTTTAAATTACTCACAGTGTAATTTAATAAATGCATATGAATAAATGTAAATGAAAAGTACCAAGGTTGGCTTGAGCTTTTTCTTCTTTAAATCATAAATGGTTGGCAACATATGTCACTTTGGAGATGATTAGGGGATGGCTTGTGCAAAAATTGAGAATTGAGAACCAATTCATTCTAGGCCTTTTGAAAATATTGTAAAGTAAGGGTTTTGTAGAAATGTAATTATTTTTCATTATACCTAATTCTGCACCAAATGATAGATGGAAAAAGGCTGAAGATAATAATAATAATAATAATAATAATAATAATAATAATAATAATAATAATAATAATAATAATAATAATAATAATAATAATAATAATAATAATAATAATAATAATAATAAGCAAAATACAAAGACCTACAAATAGAAATAGAAAGACTGTGGCAAAGGCAAGCAAGGGTAGTACCAATAGTAATAGGCGCCTTGGGTGCAATCCCAAAACAACTGGAGCACCACTTGAACACCATTGGCATTGACAAATTTGCCATTAGTCAATTGCAAAAGGCGGCCTTACTAGGAACTGCTTCCATCCTGTGACAATATCTGTAATACCATCAAACATCCACATCTGCCTATTCTAGGGCCTTGGTAAGGACTCGATAAGTAGACAAAAATGCCCAATCCAGTCTGAACATCTGGCTGACTGTGCAATGATTAATGATGATGATGATGATGATGATGATGATGATGATGATGATGATGATGATGATACAGGGTTGTATTATCATATAGAGACAACAGGATTAGGCAATTTTAGGCTGCCTTAACAGAAGTATAACTTCCAAAGATGTAATTATTCTGTTGGGTCCTTGGTGCTCTCTGAACTTGTTTGTTTTCTTACAGACATTTCATTACCCAAACTAGGTAACATCATCAGTTCATGGACTTTGTGACTCTGCTGATTCCTTTTGGGAAGCCTCCAGAAGTTTTGTGTGCTTCAACACTGGATGTTTTTAAGAAGACAAGCATTTGTCTGAAATGGTATAGGGTTTCCTGCTAGAGAAGGAGGTTGGACTAGAAGACCTCTGAGGTCCCTTCCAACTCACAGGGTTCTTGTTGGTAATAAAGCATTTATGAGATTGCTTTTAATCCATGTCATCTTTCAATGGTCTTCTTGTATGATGATCTCCCTATTGAATAGAACAAAGAGTATGTTTTTTTAGTTCTTTCCCTTACTCAGAAGATGGGAATATGCTTTTTTCTTCTTTACTATTCCCTGGAAAATTTTCCTATACATTTTTGGAACTAATTGTAGCAAAGTTTTATGCTTCCTTAGCTGTTAATTTTATTTCAGTGTTTCAAGTTTGGCTTGAAATTCATCATATTGATATATGTGGAGATGTTATGTTTACAATTTGGTTGTCTTACAAAAAATGAAAAAGGAGATTTTTATGGAAGAACAGAAAAGGAAAAGAAATTTGATTGCCCCTGGTCTGCATTTTTAAATACTTGTTTGAAGATTGGCATTTATTTCTGCACGATTATGAATGAACATGAATCTGCTATATTTTGTTATCAAATTATAAAACAGAGGACTTTCCCTCTAAGTTGTACAAGAAAAGGAATATGCTGATGAAAAAAAAAACCCATATGTTATTCCTACTTACAGATTATGTGCCCTCATACAGTGTATCTCAATAATTCTTGTCACCCAGATAACATCTCTGGGACAAAGCAATCTAGAGAAAAGACCAGGTGTGGTTCTTGTAAAATTTGGATGGATGGTAGAAATATTAGAAGAGAACTCCTGAAGCCAAAAATTGGATCCTCAGTCTCTGCTATCTGCAATACTGTAGTAGTTCCACCATTTCTGATCTGGCCTGTGAATCAAGATGTTTCTCATCTCTTTAACAGCGTCCGGTGATCGTGCAATTTGAAAAGCATCATATTTTCCCCACAGAATATGGAATTATCATTGTAGAACTGAGTGAACCTTTCGTTTCAGTTGCCTTTCATTTTTCAACTGAGTTCAAGAAAACTGTCTTGAATGAGTGTAGAATAAGGCAGTGACTTCCGAGGACTCCCATCAGCTACAGTACTTCCCTTTTCTGAGGGAAATTGGTGATATTGCAAAAGCAAAATCTAGCAGCAGCATCGTGCAAGTCTAAAGTTGTTCACAAACATACAGACCTGTCAGCAGTGTGATTTGAGCAGATCAAGACAATGCGGCCAATTCTTTTGTCACCGAGCGATCCACTTCATTCTTCTCCCGCTTAGTTTTCCAGCCTTTTGTTGGGCCTCAGACTAATGAGAGAATTGGAGAATGGCTCTTTGCTGTCTAAACACCCAGCCCATAAATGTTTTTCAATAGGGCCAGGAGGGAACAAAAAATTAAAAAAAAAAACCTGCAGGAGAAATGTGCAGAGAGATAATGTGTAGCCACAGAAATACTTGTGCGCTGACAGTTCTCCAACAGCGTTGTCACAGCAGGAAGACATCAGTTGAAGAAACAGATAGCGACCTCAGAAAAAAGGAAAGAAAGGATGGTCCGCCATGTGGACAGGGCTTCACAAGATTATAAATCACCCCGGGGTCAGCCTGTTCCCACCATAAAGGGAGCAGGCCCATTTTATGATAATGTACTGAGAGATGTTTGTGCCAAAGAAGGGGGGGGGGGAAATATCCTTGATCACATTTTCTCTTGCCATTGAAGTGTAGATTATAAGGGTTAAGGCCATTTTAGGATTGGATTACCGCTTTATAGCTGGCTGTTATTCCCCTTGTTCGTGAATCAGAAAGTACTTAAATTAAACTGAACATTGGGGAGTAATCCTAACATGGATGAGTTTGGTGGCAGAAAATTAATCACTATTTAGTGACAGATTGTTAGGCATTGGCGTCTTCCAGCCCTTGATGGGAGCCTTAATCTTCCGTTTGGTGAGCTGTGAAGGAATGCACAATGCTTGTGAGGGGAGAAAGAGCAGAGAAGCCCACAGTTTCTGTTCACGCACATGGACCTGAGTGAGAGCATTGGATTTAGCTAATACGATAGAAAGCTCACTTGCTCATGAAATTGAGTTAAAAAAAGAGAGAGAGAGAAAAAAAAAACAGCACTCAGAAATAATTCCCGAGAAAATGATTGCTGTTCATTTTCATTGCTGTTCTCATGTCATAATTGTGCGGATTCTTTTAATCCCCCCCCCTGTTCAGTGTTTCATTAATACAAACCATCATGAATTGTCAGATGTCAAGAGTACACAAATGAAGCAAGTAAATTAATAATAATCTGGACAACAAGGGTACAAATGTTAATGCTTTTTCATTCTTTTCCATGCAGTTAAGCCCTTTTGCCTTTAACTCAGTTAACTCAGTTAAAAAAAAGACAAAAAAACAAAACAAAACTCCAAGCAAAGTAGATTGACTTCAAAAGACAAGAATGTCCTCTTCTCCAGCTTGGATCTATTAATTGTGAGCCCTGTTAAAGTCCCACATACTATGAATTTAAATGTTTTGTGTTCTCTGTTAAAGTCCCACATACTGTGAGTTTAAATGTTTTGTGTTCTCCTATTCTCACTGTGGCATGTTAAAGAGAAACTTTGAGGTTTAGAATGATCAGTGTTCTGAATAAAATGAATGTAGGCTGAGACTTACAGTATCAGAGCAAAAAAGATAAAAATGAGATTCATATGAGTAATAATTTGGGAATCAGAGTTGCTTTGAAGCATGTGGGGAGCAAAATGTATATCTTGTCTTTTATTATATGCCTTGGTTAAGTGTGGCACAATGTTCTTGATAACCCATTGTTCCAATAATTTCACTAGTCTATGGGCGTTAACAGTCCAGTCCAACTCAACAGTAAGGCATATTGATTTCAGCTATATTTACTTGAATATAATTGAATGTAGAAGGGTTAATAGCTGTTTTGAACCCATTTCAGCCCAGTGATATATAAACAATCTAAAGCAGGGGTCTTCAAACTTGGCCCTTTGATGACTTGTGGACTTCAACTCCCAGAATTCCTCAGCTGGCATGCCTGGCTGAGGAATTCTGGGAGTTGAAGTCCACAAGTCATCAAAGGGCCAAGTTTGAAGACCCCTGATCTAAAGCTAAGTCTTGGTAAATCTGGCTGAGGTTAGACAGGAGCATCTTGTGGTCAAGAGCAAAGATGTTTGTCCACCTTAATGGCTGCTTTCTACCTGTAAAACAGACAGATTTAGGTCACACCTGAATGAATGAACATCTGCCTGTTGATTTCAGCAGGGTGGTGGCTTGACCAAATGAAGATACTGTGTGGTAGAAAGTCAATTCAAGTCATGACATAACTCTCAATTGGCTTGAGCTTTGAACGGTTTGTCTTCTACTGGTGATGTAGATGAATGTGATGATGTTAGTGGCTGTAAGGTCAGAGAAAAGGCTGAGAAGAAAAGAAATGCTGTATTTGGCAGCATTTAATTCTTTGTCTGTCTCTTGCGGATATGAAGAGCAGGAATATCCCTTGTGAAACTTACTGACATTGGGATATTGTAATTGCAGAAATAAAACTCAATTCCTATGATCTTCTGATAGCGTTTCCTTGTTAACACCTCTGAAGCAGAGCATAAGTAAACTTGAGACTGGATTAAGAAGGACTTAATATAATGCTGCAAGTGAATAGTTAAGGGTCATAGAAGTACATTAATGTTGGCTTTGATCCTAACTTGCTTTCTGTAAATGGAGCAGAGTTCAGGACCATAGACAATGGGTTTTCCTTTATCTCTTCCATTGCAGCCTCTGAAAGTTAAGTGCTAGGGGGTGGGGAAGGCCCTTTGGAAAGATGTCAGCTGCTCTTAGGGGTGAGAAGATCTACAGACGGAGGAATAAATTAGCTGAAAGCATCTGCATATGTACTTAAGATCTTCTAAAATGATTGAGATTATCTGTGGTTTTGATGAATTGAGTCTACAACTACTAAAAAAGTACATTTCATATTTGTTTGGTTTTTTTTGTTTTTTTAAAGTCTCCACAGGGTAAAGCCTAAAAAATACTGCTAGAAGTTTCTTACTTCCGCCTTAAAATATTTCCCTTTTTGTTCTTGGTTCAGATTTGCAGAGCATTAAATTTGTAGAAAGAAAAGTCCCACAAAGCATAGCTATTACCCTGCTCATTTACAAGCCATATTTAATTCCACAACTTTATCTGTCTTGCTTCTTCAGATACTGGATGCTGGTAGAATCAACCTGCTTCCTTGAGATAAACCCTGTCAGACTTGGTTGATTCACCAAATTTTGGTTCTTAAGGAGCAGATGGGGTATTGTGAACAGGAATACAGAAAAAAAAAAAACCTGCCAGCTTGCTTTAGGCATAAATTATACTGCATTTCAGACTCGAAAAGGTAAAACAGTAAAATGGAAATCTTTGTTATACCAGCTTGTTTTTAATGACTTGATACACTTGGAAGCTTATGTGCCTAGTACTGTGTTTACAGCCATTACATCCTACAGAACTTTGAATCCCCCCAACTAAGATTTTACTTTAAACAAAGAAGGCATACCAAGGTTCACATCAGCTGTTCACTGCTGGCCACTGATGCTCCTATCCTTAATAGTCCACTTGTTGGATTAAAGAAAACTTTAGTTCTCTATGGAATTTCTTTCCCCTAAGTTGTAATACAGGCAACTCTCAATTGGACTGACAAATAATCCATGTAGCCATGGACAAACTATCAAGCAAGCATAAAGAGAAGAGAGGGGGGGGGGTCAAATTATTCTCCAAAGCACCAGAGGGCAGGACAAGAAACAATGGTTGGAAACTTATCAAAGAGAGAAGCAACCTGGAATTAAGGAGAAACTTCCTAACAGTGAGGACAATTAACCAGTGGAACAGCTTGCCTTCAGAAATTGTGGGCGCTCCATCACTGGAGGTTTTTAAGATGAGGCTACACCAGGGGTGTCAAACTCAATTTCATTGAGGGCCGCATCAGCATTGCGGCTGCCCTCGGGGGACCGGGTGGGTGTGGCCAGGGTGGGTGCAGCTTACTGGCTGTGCGTGGGTGGAGTGGGTGTGGCCTACTGGGTGGGCATGGCCAGCTCTACATCGTTTGTCTCAAGGGTGCCTGTGGGGGCCTGGGCAGGAGTGGGACAGATCTGAGGGTCTCTGGCGGAAGGGGGTGGGACTGGGCAAGCGCCAAGGCATGGTCCATTTCTTCATTCCTCACAAAGGGTGACACCTCCTCAGCATGCACCCAGGGGGCGGGGCTGACACGGCAGGGGCTGGTTCCTCACTGTTTCTAGACGGCCTTGTGGAGCTAAGACTGAATGTGTTTCAGCATAGATGGCCACCATAAAATTGTACATTGGCTCCCGGCCGGCCTGGGCCAGGGCCAAGGCAGCAGGGACCGTTCCCTCACTGTTTCCAGGATGGCTTCGCGGGCCACATGAAACCACTTCGCGGGCCGCATCTGGCCCCCGGGCCTTGTGTTTGACATGTCTGGGCTAGACAGTCACTTATCTGAAATGGTATAGGTTCTCCTGCTTGAGCAGGGGGCTGGACTAGAAGACCTCCAAGGTTCTGTTCTGTTCTATTCTATTCTATTCTATTCTATTCTATTCTAGTCTAGTCTAGTCTATTCTAGTCTATTCTAGTCTAGTCTAGTCTAGTCTAGTCTAGTCTATTTTAAGATGAAAAAATGTATTAGATATAATAGCTACAGTATATCATTATAAAAAGAGCTACAAGACAGTTGTCAAACAACAGATTCAGCTTTGAACTTACAGAATCATATTGTCTGATCTTTCCCTTCCTTCAAGAAAGGGACCATTTAAAGGCAGAATGTTGACCAATGTCATTAAGTCAACTTTTAAAAGCTGGTGTGGAGGGAACCTTTCAAGATCATATAACCACCTTTTCCATGCCAAATGAATGTCCAAGGGCATAGTTTGAAATAATGAAAACCTTTTTTTGCTTGGACAAATACAAAGGGCCGATTTCCTTAGTCGCTGACCTTCATCAAGTTGTCAATTTATTTTTAAAAAATTCAGAGGCATCAACATCAACATTGCCTTTTCTATCGGTCTTTGAAAGTTAATTCTAATCCTAATCCAAACAACTGATCAAACTCTGGTTACTTACACCTTATTGGTTGGGTAGGTGATTATGAACCTATGGAGATAAAAGCATTTTAAGGAGGATTTCACCTTTTTTCTCTATGAAGAAAAAAATTATGACCACTTTTTAAAATATTTTCAGAACTGGACTCTGAGAAATTGAAACAGTTAATGTTGAAAGAGCCTTGAGGACTTTATTGATAGCTGAAACAGAACCCTTTCAATTAATGACCGCTCAGAGTAGCAATCTAACTTTGCATACTTAGAATGAAAAAAATTGCTGATCTGAGAAAAAGAAATCTTAACTCATCCTTAAAATTAGACTTTGTATCAGAACTGGACAGTAGCCAGTACAATTCTACTTTTGAAAGACATTCAAAACAAAACTGGGACACTTTATTTTGTTCCAGGTAAGTTACAAAAAAAGGTGATGACAAGCGATTTTTAGTGATGAAATTATCAAGCAGACACAAGGACAAGAAGCATCAGCATGATTTTGGAAAATTAAGAGTACAGTATTAGACTTTGAGATTTCTTAAGCTTATGGGTAGTGATGATATGAGAGGTGTTGTTGAGTTAGATTTTGCAAAGAGTTTTACCTCTCTCTGTTACCAAAGTCTTCTGAGAAAATTTGGTAGTAAATTGAATATCTATCTATCTATCTATCTATCTATCTATCTATCTATCTATCTATCTATCTATCTATCTATCTATCTATCTATCTATCCATCCATCCATCCATCCATCCATCCATCCATCCATCCATCCATCTATCTCTACCTCTCTCAATGTCATCTATCTATCTATCTATCTATCTATCTATCTATCTATCTATCTATCTATCTATCTATCTATCTATCTATCTATCTATCTATCTATCTATCTATCTATCNATCCATCCATCCATCCATCCATCCATCCATCCATCCATCCATCCATCCATCCATCTCTACCTCTCTCAATGTCATCTATCTATCTATCTATCTATCTATCTATCTATCTATCTATCTATCTATCTATCTATCTATCTATCTATCTATCTATCATCTATCTATCTATCTATCTATCTATCTATCTATCTATCTATCTATCTATCTATCTATCTATCTATCTATCATGGCATGGTAGCTCAGGGGTTAAGACTCTGGACTTGTCAGCTGGAAAGCTGGCAACCCAGGTTTGAGACCTGTGACAGGGTGAGCTCCCGTCTTCATACCAGCTCATCTCCCTCAGAGAAGGGCTCCAGTTATCCCCAGATATAGATACTATAAGCTCCTTACTAGCTTTTCAGCATGGTGCAAAAACTTAGCTATTCTTCAAGTAATTTGCAGAAGAATAAGATCATGTCTACCAGAATGATTGGTTACAACTGTATTACTTAATTGCGTTTTTAATCTTTGGATATTAGTACTTTGAGTTGCTTAGTCCCAGGAAATGGGACAGCAGGGAAGTTGTAGGAATAAATAAATAGTACGGAAAGATAGCAATAAATGAATCATTTTTGCAGTGACTTGCTATATGGAATTATCCAAGAACTGTGCTGGCGACAGGGCCTTTTAAAGTGTTTAAAGGTTTTCCCATGAGATTTTTCTCAAGATAGACATTTAATCCAGTGGGAATTTGAAGTCAAGAAAGGCCGCATAGAAGGTGGACTTTTAACTCATTCATAAATGATCTGTTAGCATTTATATGGTCAAGTTATTCACTATAGTTGGTATTAAAAGCAATGGATATTAATATGGTAAATGCAATTTTTTTGGAAATAATGGGGCACAGAACAACAATCAAATATTCATTGCCTTACATAGATATTTCCTTTTCTTAAACTCAAAGTATTTTACTATAAATTCCTTATAAATTTCCTGCTTAATTATTCACAGATTTTAAAATTCTGTTTTGAATAGGTCAGGAAATATAAAGTTGCTTTTCTTGAGCAATGAATTGCCATGAGTTTAATTCTGTTGCTGGCTAGTCATTTTATTATTAGGAATAACTAGCTTCTTGTCAAATCTTACAGACCTCATAGATCATTAGGCAGTTTTCCAATAGCAAATTTTTAAAAGAGAGCTCATGTGTTGTTTTTTTTAATTCACCTCTAAAAAGTGGCATCTGAAAATGACAGGTTAATTTCAGATTCAAATTTGATTGAGCTTATGTCATTTTCATACTTAAGAGAACTAAAATAGAGCTGTCTTTAAAAACTGGGTGTTAGGCAAATGAATTCTAATGGAGGGGAAGAAATTAACATTATTCTGAACACGTATTTCTTGAATTAGTAGTTTGTCTCTAATGTATCCAGTGCGTCTCTTGCCAGAGCTAATAGTACATAATTTTAAATTTCGAAAGTAAATTAAATGCAGTGTGGAATAAATACCAATATTTATTCTAAGAGTAAATTGGGATACATTCATCTAGTTGTATAGCACCGAAATTAACAGTTCTAAAACAATGATAAAAAGGCCATACTCTGATTGAATTTGCATTGTAAATGGCACCAAAAATATTCCCATCTTTAAAGGCGTTGAAACATTCTGTTTATTAGATTTTAGAACCACCACAATCAAGATACTTTAGGCAGCGCACAAAGTTAATTAGAAGCTATATAAACATAAAAGTCTATAATAAAATAAGAGAGCACTGATAAAAACTAAAGAAAAAAACTTTAACTTATATTTGGACACAATAAATTAGGATTAGGAATGTTAGGGTTAGGATTTACCACCCAGAAGAGCTCTATTTTAATTTGCTAGTGGACAGACAATCCCACTGGGGATGGTCAACTTTTGCCTATTTTAAATGGCACTCCCTGCAGTTGTAACACTTTGAGATGTCCACCTGAAGGCTGGCCATGCTACTACTGGTAGTGCCTGTTGTAAAATAGGACAATCTGGTGAGGGAAGTAAGGAACTGAATGGAAAGGGTAGACGGAAAACTATTCAACTCTTCCCTCTACCTTCCTAGCTTAATGCAGAGGGATTAGCTATTACATGTCTATGGTCATTCTCAGTCATCCAGGTCATGGTTGTCCCAAAGGTGCTTTTTCAGGAAGCAACTGGACTTTCTTGTTTTCCTTTGAAGACATTTCGCTTCTCATCCAAGAAGCTTCTTCAGCTCTGAAGGAATCAGCTCTGAATCCTTCCATTCCCCACCATCCAATCAGAACTGAAGAAGCTTCTTGGATGAGAAGCAAAATGTCTTCAAAGAAAAACAAGGAAGTCCAATTGCCTCCTGAAAAAGCACCTTTGGGATTAGTTGTTACTATTCTTTGTGGGAAAATATTGCTCGCTAGAACATGATCTAGAGATCTTTAAAACTACTTAAGGACTTTACTTTCTAACAGCTATGGAACTTCAGGTCTCTTTGTGAAAAAGTCTTTCCTTGTGTTGTCAAGAAAGTGGACTTCCAGATGCCCAAAGTTCAAAGCTATAAAGTTCTTAAATCTTAGGAGAACATGAGTGTCTTAGAAGATGAAAAGCAGGGATTAAGACCTGGTGAGCTAGGCGCTGGTTCGGTTGCCTCTCATTTATTTATTTCTTGGGTTCGTAAGACTGTACAATTAAAAAAACACACACCTCTGGATGGTGTATGGTATTAAAAGTAGATAAAAACAACAATTAATTGCACACGATTGCAACATCTCTTCATATTCCTCAAAACATACCATGATTCTCTCATTGAAGGCTCTTTTGATTGTTGGAGGATCTATTTTGCTTTTCTTGGGTTCATTTCTCATGGACATAGACATTAAAGGCCATAAGTTGTCATTGTTACAACTTATAGCCAAGATAGGAAAAGACAGAGGGATAGCTGGGAGCCATCCATCAAACGTTGGAAAATTGTTGGGATGAATGAATGAATGGAACTCATTCAAAGACTGAAAGAATCAAGTCTCAAATTCAGTCCAAATGCTGTACAAATAGGTGACTTCTGTCCTTGGAGAACATCCCAGGTCAAAGCAGATGATTGTGGTACAGGTAATCCTCGACTTACGACCACAATTAAGCCCAAATTTCCTGTTGTTAAGTGAGGTTTGCCCCATTTTATGACCTTTCTTGCCGCAGTTGTTAAGTGAATTGATCAGTTGATCAGTTAGTACAACTGATCAGTTAGTAACCTGGTTGTTAAGTGAATCTGGCTTCCCCATTGACTTTGCTTGTCGAAAGGCTGCAAAAGGTGATCACATGACCTTGGGACACAGCAACGGTCATAAGTATGAGCCAGTTACCAAGCATCTGAAGTTTGATCACATGATCACGGGGATGCGGCAAAGGTTATAACTGTGAAAAATGGTCACGAGTCACATTTTTAGTGCCATTGTAATTTTTTTATTTTATTTTATTGAAAATTTTATAAAATTTTACAATATAAATCCCCCCTCCCCCCAAACCCAACCCTTCCCCCCCCTCACTTCCCAGAGCCAATCACAGGATTAACAATAAAATAATCATAATCTAACTAACGTTAATCAACTATTAATCTAACAAATCTATAACTTCCTTTAACTCTCTTTTAAAACAAATATACAATTATTAAGTACCATAATATTAACATAATTTTAAATATTAAAAATCAGAAATTCATTCAAAAACCAAATGATATTTTTTTGTTCCATATTTAAACTCAATATAATCAACCCATCTTCTCCAAACTGATATATATCTTTCTTGTGAGTACTCCTTCACATAAGCGGAAATCTTGGCCATTTCTGCTAAGTTTGAGACTTTAAATACCCAATCTTCTATAGTAGGTAAACAGTGCCATTGTAATTTTGAATGGTCACTAAATGATCTGTTGTAAGTCGAGGACTGCCTGTACTTTCCCCCAAATATTAACATGGCTGCGGTTCCGACAGAACATACTTGTGGCAAAGTTCTAATCCAAAACTGGTCTCTACCTTTTTATTTATTTACATTTAGCTGCCACCCAACTCCAAAATAACTTTGGGTAACTCATAATATCAAGCAAACAGCAAGATAAAGGACCCAAACAATACAGTATCAATGCATTGTGCAGCCCTAGAAAGCCGGTAATATCAATATTGTCCATTTCGTGCACCACTATCAGTGCCTTTTGTTAATAGCACAAATAGTATTTTTGTGGAACATTAACTCAGAAGCAAAAGGCCCTTTGAGACTCAAGGACTGAACAGAGTCAGCGCCCTTAAGAGTTACCTGTGGGAATCTTTCTAGGTTTGAAAAGCTAATTTTGCCCCTTGCACAGCCTCGCTTTAAGAAATGTTTGGACATTAGCATAAAGGTTGTACATGTTATACAAAGTGTAATTAATGAAGCTTTGATCCCCCAAATGTCAACTAGCTTGCGAAGTGTCATAACAAAGTGTCAAGCATCTGGTATACAGTTAATTTGTAGTCATTAACTGCATATTGTTGATGTGACAGTTTGTTAGCAAAGCAACCTTGACAGTTTGCATTTTGTTATTGATTGACACCTTCAGGCCTCCCTCCCCACGTAAGTTTACATTCTTTGTGGGACTTGTCTCAGGTTGAATTTTCCACTTTTAGGTAGTTAGTTAGTCTTATTTGGGCCCTAGCCTTCTCACCTTTCTCTGAAAAAAACGTCTGAGATCAGATAAAGGGGAAAAGGAAATTTTTGCAGATGGTAGCAAAAGGACATTGCTTTCCGTGTGTTACCGCGAATTCTGAGTAAACAACTTACGCATGTTTTGATGCTTCCCTAAGGTCCAGTTTCCTTAGAACACTTGGACTAGTGCAACACAAAAAGTACATGCTGACATAAGTGTACGATTTTTAGGTGAAACCAAATGCTCTGAGGTTCCTTGCAAGCAGCCAGGTCAGTTTTTTCCCCCTTTGATTTCTCCTAGTTTCAATTGTGATAGGCCTTCCTGTACCATCCAGATTTCACTGGTTCCTTCCTCTTGTCTGTTGAGGGAAGAAACACATCCTCCCATTGGTAAAGCCCATCCCATCTTCTGAATCCATCTTAGCTCTTACTGAAGAATGTCCTCAAACAGTTATTAACTACTAGTAACTAACCACATTTGTTAGAACCTCATAGGTATATTTGCTTCTTTGTGGCCTCCATGCTATGAAACAGTTTAGTTTTAACATGTTTAACAAGCTAAATCAGGAGACCCTATACCAGGGGTAGGCAACCTTGGCTCTTTTAGGACTTGTGGACTTCAACTCCCAGAATTCCTGAGTCAGCACGGCTGACTCAGGAATTCTGGGAGTTGAAGTCCACAAGTCCTAAAAGAGCCAAGGTTGCCTACCCCTGCCCTGTACCATTTCAGACAGGTGGCTGTCCAGTCTTTTCTTAAAAACCTCCAGTGATGAAGCACCCACAATATCTGAAGGCAAGCTGTTCCACTAGTTAATTGTTCTCACTCACTATTAGGAAGTTTCTCCTTAATTGCAGGTGGCTTGTCTCCTTAATTAGTTTTTTTGAAAAAAGCTTTGGAAAACATGCTTAGTTTGGTTTGGATGCAGTGATATAAGCTGATCAAAGCTATAAGATCTGATCCTTAGCCACGTTGACCCTTCAGTTTAATTATTTTCAGGATTTCCATTTAAATAAAATATTTTATCAACACTTTTGTGATTCTAGGGAATTGCATGCTTTGCTGGTTTGGTGATTCTAAATTTGCTATTATTTATTAGATAGCAATGTTCTTCTAATTTTATTTGTATAAGGACTTGTAATTTTGGACTGGATTTATGTTCTGATTTTTTTTTCATTATGGTTTGCACTGATGGTTTATTACACACCTTGTTGATGGATGCACAACTACTGATACCGAAAAAAAGGCATTTCTTCAGGTCATTAAATAATAGCTCACTATTATTAGAGATATTAGAATGACAAATAAAGAAGATGAATGGGGTTCACTAGGATGCAACTTATTAATAACTAACTCCCAAGCTGCTTTCTTGATCTGTTTTTATGAGAATTTCACTAAGAAAAATTGTCCTCAACTTAACAGAGAAAAATTATCCACCCTAAATGTTTTTACATCCAGATAATGAATTCACAAAATCCCTTAGGATTTCACTCTTCGTCTCTGTCTTTTAAAAATAAATGAAAATCTCTGAACGTGGTTTTAAAAACAATTCAACAAAATATATTGGGAATTTAAAACTCAGTTTTGCATCTTATCTCCACTACCTGTTGTGTCTTCAGTAGCAAAAGTGTGTATCTCTTATTGTAGAGCTGCCAGAAACCTGGAAGAATTTTCATTTATGCTCAACTGGGAGATTAGTGTTCAATAACTAATCCTTTTTCTGTGTTATTTAGATGTTCTTCTCCTGTAACCAGTTCCTGGAAATAGAAGGACAGTTTGAAGATAAAATACAGATATTTATTTTGTATTGTAAATTTTTCCAATTCAGCTGTTAATGGAGAAGTATATGTGTGGATATCCATATATTTACCCCTCACCTCCCATGTATATATTTTAGAATGTTAGCTCTCACGATCACTTGCAAAATAAAATTCTCGTTTCGTAGAACAACATGTAAAATGTCTGAAGTAGCATCAATGCGATTGATGTTGAATAGAATTTTCAGCATGCAATCATAAAACAGTAGGGAAAAAAACTGTGGAAAAATTGGACAAGAATAAGAGAACTCAGGAACCTATAGCTGAAGGCAGACATAATGTTCTTCTGGGTTGTCCCAAAAAGCAACTGGACTTTCTTGTTTGTTTGTTTTTCCTTGAAAAAAGAAGCTGAAAGATGAAAAGTGAAACATTTCAAGAAAGAAAGAAAACACTAAAGAAGAAAATCCACTTGCCTTTTGGAAAAGCACCTTTGGAACAACCATGATCTGGATGATGGAGAATCTTCATAGACTTCTTCTGGGTCAATGTCCTTCTGCTAATTCTTTCCAGCCTGGGATAACAGGGTTTTCATTTTCATGTTTAGTTTCCCTTTCCATTCCTTTTCCCAGTTAGCTGTAGAGCTTATTGGTTCATATCCATCCTTAGAACCACCTTTGCAGGTCATGTTTGAAGAAAGGATAATGTGATGGCAGCTCCTCATGTGATGTTTTGGAAAAGGAAGAATAATTTTCAGAGTGGCAGATGGAAGTGCTGGTTGTACTTTTAAAATTACAATTCCCTCTTAGTCCTGGGAATTCTTTGGGAGAGCCACACTTTCTCTCAACCTAACCTATTTCTAGGATTGTGTTGGGAGGAAAAAGAGAGAGACCTTTGAACTTGATACCTCCAGAGAGTTTGCAGACTGGATCTTTTTGAAACAAGACTTAGATGGAAGCATAGTTGATTATGAGGGATCACCGTCTTTGCATTTGTGTTGATTTATTTATATTTATGTTGATGAAAGATACTTTCTTAAAATTAATAATGCACATGCACATTTTCCATAGACTTAGTGCAGTTGAGAAATTCTGCTAAGAAGTAAATAAGCAAATGAATAAATAAAAATATACGCCACCTAGTACTCTTGGAGAAAACATAAGACATAAAATAGTTAAGAAAAAATGCTTGATTCCCTCCTTTCCTTGTTGATATTTTCACAAGTCCTTAAAATAAAATACACAACCTCATCTTTATAGGTTGAAATATGATGTGTTTTTCCCCATAACAAATGAAAATAATCCTCTCTCCAAGACAAATTAAAACATGTACAATTTATTTTTAATCCCTTCGTTCTATCATCATACTTACTTTTCTATAATAAAATCATAGTAGCTTTACTTTTTAATCAAATGTGGATTATCACAATGCCATTTACAAAGCCGGCATTAATATATTGTATAACTGTTGGTTCGTTTTCTCTCTCTTCTTTGCACTGGGAGGCATAAACGTGTTAAATGCAAACATTAAGAAATACATATGTTTGCTTTTGTCTCCAATAGATGCATTATTTTTTTTTGTTGCCTGGTTTTAAGATCCATAAACTCATAAAACTTTCAACTCATAAACCTTATGATAGTTTCCATTTACTGTAGACAGTGCAGACAAAATGTTATCTAAAGAAAGTGATGATGCATTTTTATAAAGCTGAGTAAAAATGTAGAATTGCTGGCAATTTTAAAGAGGGAGTGGATTGAGAATCGTTGAAATATCTACAGTATTATTTTTTATGCCATCTTTTAATGCTTTGATTTAACTTGGCTTTACTTAGTCAAGAGAAGATTCACCAAGGTGTTAAAAAAAGTTAGCCAGAAACAAAAATCATTAGCTGGCCCATCAGTGTTCTAAGACATGAAGTAGAATGAAAACATCTTGGAACCAAGGTTATCATCCATCTAAATTTCTTGCATTATTGTATCAATTCTCCTAAAAAAAAACCACTTCATTGAAGTCATTCTTAACTCTTTGCAAAATTTTCATTTTTCCCCAACTTTTTTTTTTTAAAAAGAAGCAAAGAAAACTTGGAGCAGTTAAGAAAGGGCGTTCTAATTTGCATACATACTTTCTGCTAATCCAAATCCAATCCTGTCGGTCTTGAAGGACAAATAAATAAAATAGAATAGAATTCTTTATTGGGTAAGTGTGATTGGACACACAAGGAATTTGTCTTCAGTGCATAAGCTCTCAGTGTACATAACCAACAAGTGATAAATCATACAATCATCATAAATGAAGCTATTCAGAAATTCATGAATAACCTCAGATTCTAAAGAGTCAAAGAAGTCAATTAGCTTGTCCTTCAAATTTATTTCATAGTGTATCTAGGTAACTAACTAAAACTAGGATTCTGTTTGGGAGAAAACTCTTAGTTTGAATGCAAGGATGTTCAATTAGTTTGAAGATGGATGGTTATGATATGATACACCCTTGGAGGCCTTAAGACTTAAATAGGGGTTCTCTAGGGTAAGTGTTTCTGCTGTCAGTGTTTTCAATATTAGTTAAAGTATACAATTAAGTTATAAAGGATAATGTTTTTCAATTTGGAACTCCATACAAGCCATCTCCAATTTTGATGTGTGTTTGACTTGCTGCATTTTATTACTGGGTATGCTGTGCAAAACATTCTGGATGATAGCACTTTGTTTGGGATAGTAATTAATCACAATCTTTCTTGAACAATGATGCATTTGTAGCTTGGTACAAATCCGCAGCTAATGATATTATGGGTTAAAATGCAGAATCACCTTTCAAACATAATTATATTTTTATTTATAATAGAAACTTGGGCTTAACCATCCCTCAGATTTTACTTAATTCTCATCTTCATCAACAATATTTGCTCTCCACTTTTTCTTTAGACAGGAGATCTGGGTGTCTAACAGCGGATCAAACAGGATTCTTATACAGTAATAGATTTGATTTTGGCCTTGACAACCTTCAGATAAACTTATCATATAAAGTTGTTACAAAAGTTACGCTAAAATTTATTGCACCATCCTTGGCCTTCCTTTGCATTCCCTTATGACAACCGAGTATAGTAAATCACTGTTTTCCTTTGTATTACAATGGTGCAATAAACTATATACAGATTTACTGGTGCCAGCTGTTGAGTTCCAAACTGAAATAAGTTTTAAACCAGAGTTACATCTTCCAGGCTGAGCTTATATTATCCCAACTCTTAGAATACCCGTTTGATCTTCATACCCTTTGGGTTTTCGACTGGTGATCCAGAATAGAATGGAATAGAATGGAATGGAATACTTTATTAGCCAAGTGTGATTGGACACACAAGGAATTTGTCTCCGGTGCATAAGCTCTCAGTGTACATACCAATAACAAAGTAATATAATCATAAGATACCAATAGGAGAAGGTAATAGAAAAGATGAGAAGGATAATAGTAACACAGCCCTACTACATGGGTAAATCAATGGTTCCTTGAATCAGAATCTAATCCATTCTAGGGTGAATGAATTGATTTTGCAGGTCTAATTTCTTTTCAGAAGGATATCACTCTTTGCGTTAGCTGAATTCACATAAATGTAACCCATTTATGTACACAAATAGTTGTTGGTATGTTTGCCCTAATATGTGACCATCTGTTTACAACCACACTTCTGATAGGAATAAGTTCCATTTAACAAAGACTGTAGGGTGATAATGTAAGTATTATTAGTATTGTTTTAACTGGCTGGAATAAGCCTCATGGCAACAGTTGTAAGCACACATCACAATGCACATGTTAAATTACCTTCCGTAAGTGGACCCACACTTGCCGTGGAAAACAGTTTTCTACAAAACTTGTATTACTTCCCTTACAATAAAACAGAGACAGTAGCATTTCCATTGGGTCTATAAGCTAAAGCTAAATGCATTTTAAATTAAAATGCAGCCCCCCCCCCCTGTAAAGAAGTAAGATAATTTATCCGAGTGGTTATTCTTGCCGCAGATTGGCTGAAAAAAAAGAGAGGAAAAGACAAGCAATTATTTCTCTGCAGTGAAAAACAGTTTTATTTCTGCTTATTAAAAATGAATGTTTGAGCCATGCTGAATATTTGTTTTAAAACAGGCAAGGGGGAAGGATTAAAGTACCTTAATCAGGCAGGAGGAAAAAAAAAAAGCTTTAGCCACTTGATTAGGGCAGATTTTCACCATCTGCTTCTACGTTCCTCAGGATCTAGCTCTGGCTGAACACTAATTTGTGCACTTCCTAGAAATTGAAATCTCTCAGCAAGCAAATTAACAAGAGCAGGGTTTCAGTCATAATGGCGCGTCTCCGCTTTTGTTTTGCTCTGGCAGATGGACAGGGGTGTGCTGAAATTGAATTCGGCTTTAATTGCATTGTGCCATTTAAAATTTTATCTGCTCCAGAGATTCTGTTTACCCCTCTCAGGATGGCAAACCTTCAGCGTCGCTGCTTCCCTCCTCATTTGAGCCCAAAGCCCCTATAGATCGGTGCGATGACGACTGGGTGATTATTCCCTTCTTTCACCTATGGGTGACTTGTTTTTAAACAACGGGAAGATCAAGTGGGCTTGCCTCTCTCTTGAGTTTGGCAGAGGCAGGTTGGAACGAAGGAATTGCCAGAGAGTCTGTGACAATCTCCAGCAAGAGAGAACGTCAGGAAATTAAGCCGCGTAGAAACACACCTTGGTTTTTCCACGCAGGCACAGTACATCGCCAATGATTAAATCCGACCCCTTTAGCTGCTGATGTCTGAATTTACCAGGTAATTCTCGGAAGGAGTGAGTAATTTACACAATGAAGATTTCTCCGAGATTCTGTTTGTCTTCAGGTTGCACAGAATGTCCTAGCTATTCTTTACTTAACCCGATACATTAAATATTACCAGATCTACTCATTGACTTTGTTATGGAAATTATCTACATTTAATTGATTTTTCTTAAGGAAAAAAAAAAAAAAGCTTCCTCACGAAACCAAAGCTGAGTTTCTCTAAAGCAGAAGCCTAAAATCCTCTCTTACCAATTGCATGGAAACTAATTTTGATGAATGTTGGTTATCCTTCTATGCATAATCTGAAGGCTGTTTGAAATATGACTTTTTTCATGCCTTAGTTCATACATCAGGTTGTTAATGGTGGGTTTGGTTTACTGGTGGATTTTAATCTGTTTTGTATTCCTAAGCAATCCATGGAAGAAGAGCTTTGCTCATAACTATAGTTTATAATTACAAAGATGTTGAGGCTTTGGAAAAAGTGCAGAGAAGAGCAACTAAGATGATTAAAGGCCTGGAGATGAAAACACATGCAGAATGGTTGCAGGAATTGGATATAGTTAGTCTAGAGAAAAGAAGGACTAGGGGTGACATGATAGCAGCATTCCAGTATTTGAGGGGCTGCCATAAAAAAAGAGGGGGTCAAAGCACCAGAGGGCAGGACAAGAAACAATGGATGGAAACTAATCAAGGAGAGAAGCAACCTGGAATTTAAGGAGAAACTTCTTAACAGTAGAACAATTAACCAGTGGAACAGCTTGCCTCCAGAAGTTGTTGGCGCTTCATCACTGGAGGTTTTTAAGACAAGACTGCTCAGCCACTTGTCTGAAATGGTATAGGTCTCCTGCTTGAGCAGGGGATTGGAGTAGAAGACCTCCAAGATCACTTCCAGCTTTATTCTGAATAGAATTGAATTAATTTCAAGCTAGATCAAGCAGTGCAAATCCTGGTCTGTACACCCTTTATTTAATTTAGAAGTGGTTTGTTTAACCCGTTAAAACATTTTCATGCTGCTGATCTACAAAATTCAGCAAAGCAACGTACAAAAAAGGAATCCCAGATCGCGAGCATTTCACCCTTAGAATCATAAAAAGGTGCAAATCAGTGGCATCTCAGTTGAGAGCTCTTTCCTTGAACATGGCTTGAGACAATGCCAGGAGGTAAACATTAACAAAGAATATAACTATATTCATTTATTAAACTTTATGCCACCCAACTCTCAGCAATTCTGGGCGGGGGGCTCACGACAATCACACCAATTGCAATAAAACATAAAAGATAAAGATAAAAGTTCCAAGAGTAAGGAAATGGGAGATCTCCTTTCACACACTGAAGACCTGGGTGGAGAACCAGATCTTCACAGCTTTTTTAAATAATAGCAGAATAGGTACCATCTTAAACTCAGAAGGGTGGGGGCAGATCACTCCAAATGCCAGGCTCTGCTAGAGAAAGGGAACTTAGCCCCAAAAGTATGAAATAAGTTGGGTTACTCAATGAATTGTCAAGCGAAACCTTCTATATCAGTGATGGTGAACCTTTTAGAGACCGAGTGCCCCAAAACCACCCTGGCCTGTCCCCGCTCTGCCCCTGCCCCATCTGCTCCATCCCCTACTCTGCCCCCACCCCACCCACCTGCAGGGCCACCCACCGCCTCCAGAGCCAACCGCAGCAGATTACCCAGGCAGCCCTGCAGCGCCATGGCAGCCACACCCTCCACCCATGCCCCGCAGCATCATCTGCGCGCGACGGCATGAGGGCCGAGTCTTGTCCCTGCTGCCCGGCTGCCATGTCCTTGGCTGCACTGCTCTGCGTGGGCCGCACCCGGGGAAGACTCTCCTCTGGGGGGGGCTGCTGGTGAGGAGGGGGCCACGGGGGGAGGCAGGGCTGGGGCGATGGCACACGTGCCCACAGAGAGGGCTCTGAGTGCCACCACTGGCATGCGTGCCATAGATTCGCCACCACTGTTCTATGTGACAAGTAGAAAGGAAAATACTGGTGTGATACAACTGCTATGTTTCACTTCAACTTCTTCAGTTCTAGTTTCTTTAATAGTAATGGCATGAGGAAATTAAAAACATTGACTATAGATTTTTTTTTTAAAAAAAGTTAAGCAAGCAAGCCACTTGATAATTTCAGTTTTTAGTCTGAGGTCTGAAAACACTTTTTTTTGTTCTGTTGGCACTGTCTATGGAGCTTCTCAGTCATCCAGGTCATAGTTTTCCCAAAGATGCTTTGTTTTTACGAGGCAACTGGACTTTCTTGTTTTTCCTTTGAAGACGTTTCGCTTCTCATCCAAGAAGCTTCTTCAGCTCTGACTGGATGGTGGGGAATGGTCATTTGCATCCTGCAGCCAAGAAGGCTCCACACCCATTTGCACTACTCAGGTGACCCTGAGGACACAGGTAAGTCTCCAAATGGCCCCACCAGCTCTCTAAAAGAATTCAAATGACCAGCTGTCGGCAAGGAATTAAATCCTTCCACTCCTCACCATCCAGTCAGAGCTGAAGAAGTTTCTTGGATGAGAAGTGAAACGTCTTCAAAGGAAAAACAAGAAAGTCCAGTTGCCTCGTGGAAAAAAAAAGCATCTTTGGGACAATTCTGTTGACACTGTTCTCTAACACAGCACTGATCTCCAGCAGGGAGATTCCAGAATTGTATTGATTGGTCTGAGATGAGAGCTGATTTCAGGTTGCCCACCTCCAGAAGGATTTTGGGATCCAGAATGTTTGGTTCCCGATCTCCTCTGTGTTTCAGAGCTTTTCTCAAAGTTTTTCCACCAACACTGAGTTCTGGTTCTCCCATAGCTTAGATTTTGGGCAGAGGTTCTGTTTTCTATGACAATCACCCATGGTCTAGGCAAGACTCTTATGGGCCCCCTTTGTTTGTTATCATCTTGGTAGTTTCTTTCTTATGACATCATCATAGTTTGCTTTGTTTCTACCTTCTTTGCTTATTGGGAACATAAAAAGAGAAGTAAGAGAAGAAGGGTGGAACTTGTCCATTGGTGGCTGTCATCCCTGATTAAATTGCTGTGGCCCTCAAGGCCCTTTTCATCAACAATCCCAGTAGTAGCCTGCTTCCCACCACAAATACCTTCATCCTTATCTTCTTTGGCTCGGGGAGGGCAAAGAACAATGGAGACCTGCACAACACTGGTTCAAGAAGATTGATCTTCCTTCTGAAGGTTTCATTTTGAGAGCAGGCCTTAAAGACAACTTATTCTTCCACAACTGATGCTTTGAGTCCTATATGCTTTACTTTCAAGTATCCATTGTCTGGCCTCAACAACAGCCCAACAGATCCAGACCTGTTGGGTATTACAAAACATGTATTAGTGAATGCCCTTTTATAGCATTTGATCTGGTCATTTGTGAGATTAATTCATACTTCTAGCTAGGGCATCAAGGATGATCACCACCATTAAGCTTCCTTTGTCCCATGACTGGTGGTGTTTGAATACTCTTATTCACCAACTCTATTTTCTTTTCAGCTACACTGTGACTCCTACTTAAATCACCACTCTAGCTCATCCTTTCCATCCAAGTAGGAACTCTTTGATCCTTTCCTGCAATCAAGTGCAGGATAAAACCTGTTCTAAAGATTGGACAATAGCAAGTTGTCTAATATACAGGAATGACCTTTGGGAAAGAGGGAAAGAAATGCTGCCTAGGAAACAATCACACAAGAGGGGCAGGAGCCCTCAATAGCTTAACAGTCAGAGAAAGAAATTTAGGAAGGACTCACCCTAATAGAGGAAATAATTAAAAGTGAAGGTAGGAAGTTTGTACTTTCAGACTTGCAAGATTCTCTTAATGTAATCTTACAATAAATCAGATTTAGCTGATCTTATCTTGTTTCCTGCCTAGTGTACCTGAGAGGGTTGATAGTAACATTTTCATTTGGAGTGGGCATTAATGACTAAGAATCTCCTGTCATTCTGAAGGCTTCTGTTTGTTGAGCAGATTGGCACATTCAGCTAGAAGAAGGACCTTCTTTCCAAGTAGTTCAGTATGTGACAGTACTGATTTTCATCTTGCCATCCTCCTTCAAAATGGCCTGAAATATTCGGATTACACCTACTTCTGTATCAGGTTGAACAGAAGATTTATTATATAGAGTTAGGATGAACAATATCAGGTTTATTTTCCCTCCAGTATTAGGTTCTGAATGATGTCGTGGTCTCAGATGGTAGAAATGGCCATTTGAAGACTCACTTATGCATAAATTCTTCTCGCTTGGAAATTGCAGGTGTGTTTGTAAATACCAACACAATGTTAGGAACCAACATGGTCCGCAAATTTTGCAATTCAGCGTTCAACTGCAAAATTAATCTGACTTTAATGAAGTTGATCGTTGATTTTGAGTTTTTAGGTAGTATTAGAGAGTCAGAAATAACGTCCAACTAAGTAGGATAAAACCCCAAATGTAAAATGTAGATAAATTTCTCGAATTGTACATATATTTTTCTTAACAGACTCCTTGAAGGAGATTTCTCTCCCTGTATATTTGATGCTCCTTCCTGATTTAAATCCCTAGTATGACTGGTTTTTATTTTGAAGTCACAGCATATGGTATTAAAAAGTTAAATTGAAAGTGGATTGTCAACTCAACAGTTGACATCAAAATGACATATTTTAGTAAAACAGCCTCAGAAGCCTTTCTTTGTTGGCCCGTTTTGGCCAGTTGTAGTTAATGGAGCTTTCAGACATGATGATACTGGTCAAGAGAACCTGTGGATGGCTTTCTCCACATTCAGAGCCCAGCTACCAAGTCTTAGCCAGTTGCCTCTTAGTCATGATGTGATCTCCTGCTTTTCAAGTCTAGTGCAATCATGACATTGCCCCATGTGGCAAATGGTGTAAGCTGTTGTAAAACTGTTTGCCTATGTGATTAAGACATTGCGGCACCATCCAATTACTTTTTTAATTTAATTACGCTAGGAAAAAAAAAAGAGAATAGTATAATAGCAAGTCTTGTGGCAGGGAAATATGTAAAATGTAAATTGAAGAGCCATGAAAATTTCATGCATTGACAGTCTGATTTGTTCTTATTTCCAACTTGTTATGAAGAGTGGCTTCCTTAAACGCAGTAAAACAAGACGTAGCGGCATTTAGTAATTACTGTGTTCTGCATCGGAATAATTATATACAGTGTGCGTTCATAGCCACTGTGTGAGACCAGAATTCTTCGGGGCCCATATCAATTTTGTCTTTTAGACAGTGTAAATAAAGCTGAATCTTCAACTTTCAAATTAAAACTGATAACCTTGGGCAATCAGGGCTTTTATAAAAATAAAGGCGAGGGGGGGTGTTGGTTTGCCTTGGAACAGGTTGCGTCTCTGAAATGCTTTTGGGACTAAAGAGATCAATTAAGTGTGTATAAACAAACAGTTGGAAAAAAAGCTACTAAAACAACAGAGGAGAAAGCTTTCTATTGGGCTCCAGGGGAGGAAAGTTTCATTAACTAGATCTGAAGTCCAATGGCCCTCTATAAACAGGCATTAATTAAAGAATGTAAAAAATAAAGTTTCAGACCTTGCAATATGTTAATGATCATATGATTCAGGGTTTGGGAAGAGAGGTGCAGCAGAGGTCATAAAATAAGCATGAAGCATTTAATATGAGTGCTTGGCAGGGATTTCTGCAAATTAGTTGGTTATTTGCTGGTCCAAAGCAAATTAAGGTGATTTTGCTTCACTTGCTAATTTTTTATGTGCATGCTTGGCAAAATGTTTTTCACAAATGAATGAAGGTTATTGTTAATTGCATAATGAGAAATATTAACATATTTAAATAAGACAGGATCGGCTGTCATAAGGTGCTAACTTAAGTTTTACTTGATGGGCCTCTACAAATCTCCTGTACCACCACGGCAAACCACAAAATACATTTTGTAAATGTGGATTAAATAATCCAAATGTATTTGCCTTCAAATTGATAGTTTATTTTCCAATAAATGAGCTTCCTGTTGAATTATGTTTTTTACACGGACATGTAAAAATATTTTTTTTTTGAAAGAATGTGATTCTTTTCTCTTTCCTGCATGGAATAACAAAACCACACATTTCACTTATTGCTTTGATTCAGGTTCTCTTGAATATATTCATGAAGACACCTAGATGATTGCAGGTACAGTGACATTTGAGCAAAAGGAGATGATAGAACCTAATGAACTGAGAAGAAGGCAGTTCGAATTTGGCAGTTCCACAAGAAGATGAATGGAAGACCAAATAGTTTTCTTCTCTTGAGGAAGAGATATTTTCATTATTTGGGAGGACTGAGCTAGCTTTCAAGGACGGATCTCCTGGTCCATGTCCTGCAGTTTTCATTCCTTTCCAGCTCCTTCTCAAGCAAAGTTGGCTTCCTACTCATTGGCAGGGCAGGAGGAAGAACGTAGAACATAGAATAACAGAGTTGGAAGGGACTTTGGAGATCTTCTAGCCCAACCCTGTTCAAGCAAGAGATCCTATACCAGTGATGGCAAACCTTTTAGAGACCGAGTGCCCAAACTGCAACCCAAAACCCACTTATGCATCGTCGGGTGCCGGGGTGGGTGTGGCCCATTGGGTTGGTGTGGCTGCGGTGGTAACAGTAGACTGGGTGGGACTAAAAAGTTCAATCAATCAATTCCAACTTTGCAAGATCTTTTTTTCTCGCAAGAAGTTGAAATTGACTGATTGATTGAACCTTTTTTTTTTTTGTACATGGCAGCGGAGGCCTAAAGCAAAAAGGTTTTATAAAAGCCAGCTGAAGGCCTAGGACTGGGGCAATGGCGCACGTGCCCACAGAGAGGGCTCTGGGTGCCGCCTCTGGCACCCGTGCCATAGGTTCGCCACCACTGTCCTATACCATTCCAGACAAATGGCTGTCCAGGCTCTTTTTGAAAGTCTCCAGAGATGGAGACCCTACAATTTCTGAAGACAAGTCATTCCATTGGTTGATTGCTGTCACTGTTAGGAAATTTCTCCTTAGTTCTAGGTTGCTTCTCTCCTTGGTTAGTTTCCATCCCTTTTTTTTTTTTTTGTCTTGCCTCTTGGTGCTTTGGAAAATAGTTTGAGCCCCTTCATTTTTGTACGAGCCTTATAAAAACAAAGGAAGACAGACTTGATGCTCACTGAGAAGTTAAAGGAAGAGCCATATATACCTACCGAGGCAGGTAGGCAGGAAAATAAGGCCATCTGTTAAGAAAAATTTATAGGCTTCTGCATTTGTCACCATCTGTAGCACCCATAATCTTAGCCTAGTTAAAATTCAGCTAAAATACATTCATTCATACAAATTGATCGCAAAACTTGCTTTTCTGTTCTGCTCTCCTTCCTCCTGTTGTCTTTCTTGTTGTTGAAGGGACTATGGCAAATCCCACTGAGCTCTTTAATCTTATTTTTCATGCTACTGTAGGAAGTGCTGTGGTAAAACACAGCCTTCAGGAACGGACCTGCTCAAGCTCCGATTTCTTTTTCTTTTTTCTTTTCTCTGTTACCCTCAAGAATCTTTCACACTTGACTCTAAAGCTGTTCCAGGGGCTTCTCCAAATCCTTGAAACATTTTTTTTTTTAAATGGCTGGAAAGTCGGTCATCTTTGAGTCTCCCAAAGAGTGCAATCCATGGTTAGAAAGAGATAACAGGATGCCCACCTTTTGCAAACTACAGATGCCAAAGAAACAAATGTTTTATTTAAAAGATACATACACACACACACACACACACACACACACTTGGGCAGATTGCTAGCTAAACTTTCTTGGGGAACACAAATTTCCCGGTTATAAAGTTCTTCAGGGTTTTTTTAAAATTTAATTTTTAAGCATTTTACTTTCTTCTAATTTGGGATATACCTTTGCTCACTTCGACAATTGCAGGTATAGAGGTAAGTCCTCACCCTATGACCACAGTTGAGACCAAAAATTCGGTTGCTAAGCGAGACAGTTGTTCAGCAGGTTTTGCCCCCGTTTTACGACCTTTCTTGCCACAGTTGTTAAGTTAGTGACATGGTTGTTAAGTGAATCTGGCTTTGCCCCACTGACCTTGCTTGTTAGAAGGTCACAAAAGCTGATCACATGACCTCAGAACACTGCAGTCGTCATAAATATGAGCCAGTTGCCAAGCGTCTGTATTTGATCACATGACCCTGGGAATGCTGCGTAAGTCACAAATGTGAAAAACTGTCGTTAAGGCACCTTTTTCAGTGCTGCCATAACTTTGAATGGTCACTGTTGTGTCCTGTGCCTGCAGAAGCAGGCTCGGGATGATGCAAGAGTCCCGGGCATTTGCAAAAGCTGCCCGGGACCAGACTGAGCGGCGCCGGCCTTGTGCGCATGCGCAAGGCGGGAAAAGACTGCCTTGTTATTGGTTGGAATTGCCCGGGGATCTGAGGGTATATATAGAGGCCTGCGTGCCTCTGTGCTTGCTGTTGTTCGTAGATTGGAAGCAGAGAATAAAGACCTGTTAGAAATGCATCGTCTCAAGCGCCATTATTCTCCGGACTTAACAGTCACTAAAAACACTATTTAAGTCAAGGTCTACCTGTATTGTCAAGGAAAGTCTTTCTGTTGCAAACTCCTCAGTTATAATAATTAATAGGCAAAACCAGATCGGACTTTTGTTGCCAAGTCTGCGCTGAAGTTGTTCGGATATGGTTTTAAAAAAACACCCGTTAAAACCAGGAGGATCCGGGCTGAGAAGAGGCTGTTGACTTTGTCCTGTTGCAGCAATTTTCGATGGACAAATTTCAGTTGAGAAATTTCATGACTCGGTAAAATGAGCAATGATGACATCTGTGGATGCAGGTCTGTTCATATCTTTGCCGAGCCTTTAGGGAAATAAATATCTCGGAACATTCGGCGAAGTGAAGCTCACTCAATAAATCAACCTGACACTATAACACTTCTGGCACAGGAGTTTGCTACTCTGCTGTGCACCACCCACCTCTCCGCCGTTCCTGAGCTACCAAATGGTGTCTCCCCACAGGCCTCTAAATCAAATCGGTGCACGTAAATACAGCGAGAATTTATTGGGAATTGGTTTTGTTTGGCAAAAACATTACTTATTAGATGAACTGAGATGATAATCCATTTTGACCCTTTACGTACTGAACTGTTTGCTCTTGAGGAAACTGACTGCTTAACTTTTGCAACGAATCCTATATATATATAAAAATGGATTCACACTGACCCACTGCAAGAACAGCTCTGCCTTTCTATAACTCATCTTGCTTTCTACATCTTTGTAATATTTTTTTATCACATGTCCACGGCAGATACAGGTCTGGCTATTTGCAATAGACCACGTGTAAGTGGGTGGAAGAAAGTTCACGGCACGCCTGTTTTCCACATGCAGGACTAGGACAAAAAATTGCTTGGCTGTCAGTTAAGACTTGAGGAAATCCTAAATTGAATGCAGCTGAGCTAAGTTGAATAATGCAGAGAAGAGCAACAAAAATGATCAGGGAACCGGAAGCTAACACATATAAAGTACGGTTGCTGGAATTGGGTATGTCTAGTTTAATGAAAAGAAGGACCAGGCATGACATGATAGCAGTGTTCCAATATCTCAGGGGCTGCCCCAAAGAAGAGGGAGTCAAGCTATTCTCCAAAGCACCTGAAGGCAGGTCAAGAACCAATGGATGGAAACTAATCAAGGAGAGAAGCAACCTAGAACTAAGGAGAAACTTCCTGACAGTTAGAGCAATTAATCAGTGGAACAACCTGCCTCCAGAAGTTGTGAATGCTCACAACACTGGAAGTTTTTAAGAAGACATTGGACAACCATTTGTCTGAAATGGTATAGGGTTTCCTGCCTGAGCAGGGGGCTGGACTAGAAGACCTCCAAGGTCCCTTTCTATTCTATTCTATTCTATTCTATTCTATTCTATTCTATTCTATTCATCACAACCGTAACACCTTTTCTTGTGCTGAAAATAAAAGTGGAATTTGTTAGACCTTCTAGAGAAGAACATAAGCTGGTCCACGATCATTTCTACACCATTATTATCTTTGCCACAAGCAGAAAGTTCTTTGAGATGGATTGGTCCCGAACATATTTTGCTTCTATTGAGCCTTAACTAATCTGAGATAAGATTAGGGCTAACATGAGTCTTCCTAATAAGCTCAAGGGGAGAAAGAGTGATTCTGGAGAACCAAAAGTCACACAGCTCTGTGACAGTTTAATGCCTCCCATTGAGTTTGGGGCTAATGAACCTTGGCTAGTGACCTTTTGCTAGTGATGGATCACATGTGCCAGAGCAAAGCCATAGACAAAATTACTGCAGTGTTAAAGCTCTAACCAGGAACTTTATTTGTTTTTCTTCTAGTTTAAAAAAAAAGAAAAAGTCTGTTTCAAATCCTATTCGCCCCTTATCTTTGTTTATTCAGTTGTTTTTAATATCACGTCCTGAAAGAATTTCAATAGCAGCTTCATCATGAAGTCAGGCCTGCCTTTCACTATTTACATCTTCCAGATGGAGCGGCATATAAACACTCCCAGATATTTCTGGTAAGTAGGGGGAAAAAAAAGTACATTATTTATCCTTTTTGTGCATAAATAATCGAGGGTGTCAGATTTTATAGACTAATAAATTGGTATGCTGGGAGTGACTTTTGAGTCTCTCATGGCCTGCAATGTCACAGACCCCGAGAGAGAAAGAATTTTTTTTGCTGTTTCGATTTTCAGAGTCTACAAAGTCAAGCTGGGGCTTGAGAAACAGCCAAAGAATTGGATTGCATTGTTTGTCTGCCCAGAAGCCTAATTTGGTTGCCGTTTGCCAGGAAGGAACATAATTTACATCTTTGCACAGGCGTGCAGGAGTCAGTCACAAACTCTAATGCGGAAGGAAGGACTGAAGGAAGGGCTGGAAATAATCGATGCCATATTGATTGTTAAAAAACAAAACGAGAAAGCAATTCTTTTGATGGGCTAAGCAGAGCTTGTGTGCGTTTTGTATAATTCCACTTCAATTATAAGCAGGAGTCTCACTTGTACCTAGGAAACACTTTTGCCTGCTTTGTGCATCTGTGGAGATTTTCAGTCAGCCAGGTCACGGTTGCCTCAAAGATGCTTTAATAATAATAATAATAATAATAATAATAATAATAATAATAATAATAATAACAACAACAACAACAACAACAACAACAACAACAACAATAATAATAAAGTTGGAAGGGACCTTGGAGGTCATTTAGTCCAACCCCCTGCTCAGGCAGGAAACTCTACACCATTTCAGACAAATTGCTGTCCAGTTTCTTCTTAAAAACTTCCAGTATTGGAGCATTCACCACTTCTGGAGACAGGTTGTTCCACTGGTTAATTGTTCTAACTATCAGGAAGTTTCTCCTTAGTTCTAGGTTGCTTCTCTCCTTGATTAGTTTCCATCCATTGCTTCTTGTCCTGCCTTCAGGCGCTTTGGAGAATAGCTTGACTCCCTCTTCTTTGGGGCAGCCCCTGAGATATTGGAACACTGCTATCATGTCCCCCCTCGTCCTTCTCTTCGTTAAACTAGACATACCCAATTCCAGCAACCGTTCCTCATATGTTTTAGCCTCCAATCCCCTAATCATCTTTGTTGCTCTTCTCTGTACTCTTTCTATCGTCTCAACATCTTTTTTACATTGTAGTGACCAAAACTGGATGCAGTATTCCAAGTGTGGCCTTACCAAGGCATTGTAAAGTGGTATTAACACTTCACGTGATCTTGATTCTATCCCTCTGTTAATGCAGCCCAGCACTTCTTTCTTGAAGATGTTTCTTCAATTCTGACTGAATGTGGTGGGGAAAATTCTTCAATTCTGAACCTTCTTCAGGCACACTGGCTGAGGAATTCTGGGAGTTGAAGTCCACAAGTCATAAAAGGGCCAAGTTTGAAGACCCCTGACTTAAAGCATTCTTGGAACATTTGGTTGTATTTTTGGTGGTTCATCTAAAACAAAAAAACCCAGAACCACCTCTCTTCTTCCCTCCTGACCAGGGTCTTCAAACTCGGCCCTTTTATGACTCATGGACTTCAACTCCCACGCTGAGGAATTCTGGGAGTTGAAGTCCACGAGTCATAAAAGGGCTGAGTTTGAAGACTTCTGCTCTTGACACTGTTCCATCCTTGTTCCTCATCCCACACATTTGTTGGTTTACAGGACAAAAAAAACCCCCACTCATTTCTTTCCATAGTCAGCTTCAGTCTATCTCAGTTTGGGCTTGAATCATCTGGACCTACCTATTATAAATGCCTATGTAAACTCTGCTGTGGAATTATGGGTGGAGGCTGTGGGCCATCTGACTGCCAGAATATATCTGACTCTCATCAAGAAATTAGGGAAACAACAACTAATTAGAGTATCCTTTTGGACTGGTATTCATTCTCTTCCTTTAATCTTTACAGAGTTAGAGACCTAATTTAAGGCTTTGTTTACACCCTGTGAGGTGAAGATGCTATGTTTGAAGGTCCGCTCTTGGCTATAGTTAAATTGCATGAAAAGGTACAGGATTATTCACTGCAGTTTTTGCAGCTCGTAAAAAAGGGGGAATCTTGGATTCTGCAGCTGAATAATCCTAGATCTGTTGAAAATACCAAAGGTGTTTTTTTTAAAGGCAACTGGACTTTTTTTTTTTCCTTGATAACATTTCACTTCTCATCCAAGTAGCTTCTCCAGTTCTGAACTGGATGATGGAGAATTTCCACAGAGATCTCTTGACAATGCACCTCTTTTGCTGTTACTGAGTTCCAGGAAACCGGTTCCCTTCTGCCCTTGTTCGGAGGCCACAAAGCGTTCTTCAAGGGACATCAATAAGTCATATGTATTATTTATTTACTTTGAGTCATAATTTGAAAGGAATGAAACCTACTCAAAATATTGAGCGCTGGATTGATTCCTGAAAGCATGTTTTGCTGAGCGAAGTTTTAAGTTTACCAAAATGAAGTATTTAAGGCCAAAATATTTGAAATCGATATCAAGAAACCCTCTGAAATGGGGGTTTCTTGCTACATTGCAGCAAAGGGACTCAATAATACAAATTAAAAAATAGAGCACGAATCTGGACTTTGTACTACTATTAGCAAAGGGCAGTTTGTCATCCAAGACAGCTGATGTTTCCCTGGTAATAGTCTGTAGTGCAATGACTTAGTTTTTTGGGTGTGCATATTTTCTCTTGGACCTACACACCCTGTGCTAATTGCCATTCATTTGTTAACACTTAGGTACATAATTTGCATAAATCTCAACTCTGCCCAGGGCTTTTCCCATGGTAACATCACAGGCACTAACATTAGTCAAGGGATAAGAAGGCCACAGGTACATGGATGTTATTTGGAAGTTCTTTGTAACTTCCTGGCTGATGATTTTAGCAATAACAATAGCATTTAGACTTATAGAAGTCGTCCTCAGTTTACAACAGTTTATTTAGTGACTGTTCAAAGTTACAACCACACTGGAAGAAGTGCCTTATGACATGCAGCATCCCTGTGGCCACCTGATCAAAATTTAAACGCTTGGCAATTGACTCATATTGATGACGATTGCAAAGTCCTGGGATCATGTGATCTCCTTTTGTGACTTTCTGACAAGCAGAGCCAATGGGGCGAGCCCGATTCACTTAACAACCAGGTTACTAATTGAATGACTGTGGTGATTCACTTAACAACCGTGTCAAGAAAGGTTGTAAAATGGAGCAAAACTTACTCAACAACCCTCTCGTTTAGCAACAAAAATTTTGGACTCCGTTGCAATCGTATGTCAATGACTACCTGTTTACTGTCCAAAGTGCTTTACAGCACTCTCTGGGCAGTTTATAATGTCAGCTTATTGCCCTCAACAATCTGGGCCATCATTTTAACAATCTTGGAAGGATGGAAGGCTGAGTCAATCTTGAGCCCGTTGAAGATCGAACTCCAAGCTGTGGGCAGAGTTTGCTTGCAATGCTGCATTCTAACCATTGGGCTACCTGTAGTTTTAACCAGATGACAATCCCTGGAAAATTTCACTGTGGTCCTCAAAGGTTTCCATTTCTGACTATGGACCAGAGACCTTCTAGGGCTTCAGAAATGGTTCCATAATCTTTTCCAGATTGATAGGCATGAATGGCTTTTTATACAGAGACTTCCGAAATATTAGAAAGAGCCTGACATGCCTTTAAAATTCACAGAGGGAGAACTTCGATGAAGGGAACCGGAGTCTGCAAGACCTCTATAAGGAAGGGTAGACCAAGTCAACTCTTACAATTTTAAATGAAGTACTCACACCATTAAAGTGGTCACTTTAATCTGGTGGATCAAACTGGAGACGATAATTTTTTTTTTGTTCATACTGGCACTTCACATGTTATACAACTTTGTCTATAAGTGGAACAAGATCAAACAGCACCAATTCTTTTTTTTTAAAATTGATTTTTTTTACCACATTAGCTTACTTGGCTGTTTCAGTTAAAACAGGGTGTTCCAGTTTATCCAGAAGACTTTTTGTTGTTGATGTTTCTTTGGCTCTGTGTGTTTGCCTGTGCATGTGTGTACGTGTGTGTTTAGGCATAGGTACACCAACCAGAGGCTACAAGTTGATAAATTGTGTGGATTAATTAAATTAATAAGTGGCTGATCAAATAAACTGCGGTAAAATAAAACAATTTAATGGATTAAAATTAATTGACCCACCATCTGCATAGATGCATTGCGGTCTCTCCCAATGACACTAGCGGGTTTTTTTTCCTCCTTATCTTCCACTTTCACAAGACGGAAAAGGAGACACTTTTAAGTGGTTTGAGAAGAAAAAGGAAGAGGAAGAAGGAAAAGGAAAATAAGAAGATGAGAGAGGGAAATATCTATCAGACTGGGAAAGGAGGGAAGGCAAAGAGAAATAGAGTAGAGTAGAGTAGAGAGTAGAATAGAGTAGAGTAGAGTAGAATACTTTATTGGCCATGTGTGATTGGACATATACTATAATAGACTAAAATAGAGTAGAGTAAAGTACGTAAAGAATAGAATAGAATAGAATAGAATAGAATAGAATAGAATAGAATAGAATAGAATAGAATAGAATACTTTATTGGCCAAGTGTGATTGGATCCACAAGGAATTTGTCAGTGTACATACAAACAACAAATCATATAACCATAAGATACCAATGGAGAAGGTAGTAGAAAAGATGAGAAGGATAGAAGAATAGCACTCAGACTTATATACCGCTTCATAGTGACCCTCTAAGTGGTTTACAGAGTCAGCATATTTTCCTCAATGTTCTGAGTCCTCATTTTACCTACCTTGGAAGGACAGAAGGTTGAGTCAACCTTGAGCCGGTCAGGTTATCCAAGAAGGATAATAGTAGTAATACAGCCACACTACATGGGTAAATATCCTTAGATGTAAGACAGCACATAATACATCAAAGACTTCCTTGTTCCAGGCTATTTGAGAAGAACTGACTGACTATCAGGAGATCTGGGACAATGCCGTGTGATTGGCAACCTTGTGTCCATCTTCTTCCTTTCTATTCTTTGACTTATGAAATAAAAGGAATAGCACTCATCTGCGATAAATCTTATACCTCCCTCCTATCATCCTATTATTACGCCTAAATTCCTCACCTTCATCCATCCCGCTGCTTTTAATCATATCTGCCTCAACAGCCATATTCTCCAAGAATCTAAAAGGACCTTCTTCTTACTCCATCACCATTTTGCTAATAATTATTTTGTTTAAAAAAACAATAATCATTTGTATATACAGTATCATTTGGCCAAAGTAACACAACTCTAGCAACAGAACATGTGATAGATGAGGCAGAAATAAGTTGGAACTGAAAACTGTTCAACAATGTGTAAATTGTCTTCTGTTTTTTAAAATAGGGTATTATATTTGTTTAGCCTCAGAAGTTGTGATAGTTGCACAAAACTAATAACACCGTACTGTAAAATATGGAAGGTTTACCAGAATATCTCTGGGCAGATTGAACCTTTTTAACTTACTTTCCAGAATCACTTTTTCTCAAAAGTTGTTGTTGTTGTTAGTTACGAACTCATGTCCGACCCATCGCGACCCCATGGACAACGTTCCTCCAGGCCTTCCTGTCCTCTACCATCTTCTGGAGTCCATTGAAGCTCACGCCTACTGCTTCAGTGACTCCATCCAGCCACCTCATTCTCTGTCGTCCCCTTCTTCTATTGCCCTCAATCTTTCCCAGCATTAGGCCCTTCTCCAGTGAGTCCTTCCTTCTCATTAGGTGGCCAAAGTAGAGAATGATATTTTTCCTTGGCCATCATCACATTTCCCTTTGGCTCCTTCATCCTGGGCTCTGCATTTCTTTCTTTCTTTTTTTCAAAATCACTTTCAACATCTAATGATCTAATGAAGCTTTGGAGTCAATTGAAACTCATCAGACACATAATAAGGATCCCACGTTGTCACATTCATCTGCTCTTTGCTGTACTTCTCCTTATTTTCTTCCCTCCATTTATCCAAGTTTGCACTGTAAATTCTTAAATCCTTGTTTATATCACAATATAAAAGGTGAACCCTGTACCTGCCTGCCAGCTCTTGTTCACCTCTGTGGTTATTGTTCACAGTAGCTCTAAAGTAATCCCCCAGTAACATATTATGAGTTGAAATTGTTTAACTGGAATAAAATAATGCAATGGATCTGACTATCATAACCTTTTTCCTGCAGTTTGAACTGAACTGGTTCCATTTCATAATTTTGAACAGAATAATAGAATAACAGAGTTGAAGGGACCTTGGAGGTCTTCTAATCCAATCCCCTGCTCAGGCAGGAAACCTTATACCAGGGGTAGGCAACCTTGGTTCTTTTATGACTCGTGGACTTCAACTCCCAGAATTCCTGAGCCAGCCTGGCCCAGGAATTCTGGGAATTGAAGTCCACGAGTCATAAAAAAAGCCAAGGTTGCCTACCCCTGCCTTATACCATTTCAGACAAATGGCTGTCCAATCTCTTCTTAAAAGCCTCCAGTGTTAGAACATCTACAACGTATAACTGTCAGAACATTTCTCCTTAGTTCTAGGTTGCTTCTCTCCTTGCTTCTTGTCCTGCCTTCAGGTGTTTTGGAGCATAGGTTGACAACCCCCCCTTCTTTGTGGCAGCTCCTTTTAATTTAAGCAACAACACTCACCATCAATAGTTGCTTTCGACTCTGAGGGCAGAACCAAAGAAAGAAAGAAAGAAAGAAAGAAAGAAAGAAAGAAAGAAAGAAAAAAAGAAAGAAAGAAAGAAAGAAAGAAAGAAAGAAAGAAAGAAAGAAAGAAAGAAAGAAAGAAAGCTGAAGCTCATGACAATGAGGACAAAATGGTTTCTTTAATTAGTAACTTAGAAGTAGTTATTCATAAACCTTCTGACAGAAATAGCCACCTCTTTCTGTATTGGGCTGAGATTTCTATCAGTAAAAGTTGAAATCGGCACTATTAAAAGATGTGGTCAGAGTGACTGGCTTCATTTAAAAACCAGGAATGTCGCTTTTGTAACCAGATATAAATGATGGCTATTTTTGGAAAGAAATGAAGGGTTGGAAAACAAAATGGGATTTCATGGTGATGTTAAAAAAGGAAACATTTTTTCTTTGTGGTATACACTCAGATATATCACTAAGACTATTTGCATATGTAGAAAATCTGTGGCCTTCAGTCACAATTCAGTGTCAATGGGTTAAGCAGAGAAACAATAGCTTGCTTCTTGAAATAACCCACATTCTATCTTTTTTTGGGGGGGGGAAATGCCAGCCTTTCTTGCCTCTCCCTCAGCCCTCTCTTCTTTTGCATTCTTCCCTTCTTCGCCTTCCTTTCTCTTCTTGACGTTGTTTCTCTGTGAGAAAATTTGAAAGTTCCTCCTAAATGCTAACGTTTGACCGAAAGCGGGAGGGGTGGGCTGGAGAGGGTAGATGGGAGGCCTTATTCTTTGCTTAGAAGGCAAAAAAAAAGAGGAGGGGGCAAGGCTCTTGTGTGAAGAATTACGTTTTGTTGAGTTCTTTAACGCCAGTGGGAGTCTTAATTGCATTTTGCTCTTTCACACAGTGACTCGCTGCAAATTCTCCGATTTTCCTGCGGATACTGTATTATATCCTAGAAGGCAAAATCCTTGCTCTAAATTAGGGACAGACTTTTTTTCTTTCTTTTTTTTTTAAAAAAAATATTTTATAACAGGGGGCTGAAAACATTGTCACTGCACCGTTAGCGGTAATGACAAGTTAAATGCATCGAGCATTTATTTCTCTGTGTAATTTTTAAAGCATGTTTCCTAATTGGCTCCTATAAAGTTTAGAAAGCAAACTTTCACAGGCTCTTCCTTTCCAAGATAATAAATTGTTAACAGTTTTCTTTAACAGTTTGGGATGAATTAATCTCCCAATGGTGCTCATGTTACATGGCTAACTCCTTTAAAGTAACATCTCTGTGGTCTTAACTCTACAAGGTTGCTTTTAAGGGTAATGCCTCGCTTGCTGTGGCTGCATTAGAACCTCACAAATATCCATTATTAATGTACAGTATAAGAAGATCGAGATTAGAAAAATCTAATTTTTTTTCTCCATATCACTTTAAATTTCCCTCCAGAATTCACTATCTCAGTGTAAATCTCTCACTAATGCCCCCAGATGATTACCTGTGTAGGAATATTAGTCACCATTTCCAGGTTCCCTGGTCCAACTCTTGTCTAATGCATTACAGGGTAAAATTACTGATGATGATGATGATTATAATGATAAACTTATATGATGGCTACTTTGAGGTCCATAATGGACCTCAGTGTGACTGATTTTAAGAGCACCATTGAGCGAGAAATTGCTGAACTTACATATCCCAAAAGGTTTCAGGCAATCTCAGAAGCTTTCAATAAATACGTGTGTTTGTAACACATTATATCTGTGAATTGATGAGGTAATGTGTTTCACATGTAATCTGCATAATTAACCTATCCACTCTTTCCTTCCCCTCCAGCTTACCCCTCACCTCTTCCTAATTAAATCCCACATCAGTCTAGCTGCTTCATTCTTCTGATGAAGTCAGCTGCTTCTCACAAAAACTTATGCCTTTGAATAAAATTTGTAAATCTGAAAAGACCCTTTCTGATTTTTGAATAGACTTTAGTAACTGATAGCTCCTTCGGAGCGCTGTGTGCAGCCTACACTGAAGCCTACAAATATTGTTGAAATAAAACTCACCAATCCCATTTAGTCACCTGCGATCATGAATTCTCCTTTCTTCATCTACAGAGGAAGCCTTTAACTACTACCGTGTCAATAGAGATGACTGTTTTCATACTGCATGGCTATTGATTGATCAGCTGGTTTATAGACAAAGAGTAAAGTAGAGTTAGCAGACTGGTTAGTGGAGCGGAGTATTCTCAACCAATCAATCCATCCATCAATCAAATTTATATATCTCACCACACTGGGTAGCCATTATGTCTAGACCAGGGTTAGGCAGCATAGCTGACTCAGGAATTCTGGGAGTTGAAGTCCACCAGTCATAAAAGAGCCGAGGTTGCCTACCCCTGGTCTAGACCATTGGTGATATTCACCTTGCTATCTCCATCACACATAGCTTGTCCACATACATGGTGTAATCAGCCCTTATCGTAATGGTTTCCTTTAGGGTAGAAATCTGTTCTGGAACAAAATTCATCATCTGTTCCAAGTATCTGTAGAAATAATACATTTAGTAAGGGTGATTTGCATGGTTAGGATGCTGGGTTAGAGGTTAGCAAGCTCGTGTTCAAGACCCAAATGCTGCCATGGGGTGGGGTTGAGCTCCTGTCCTTTGTTCCAGCTCCTGCTGGGGACATGAAAGTAGCCCCCACCTGGGTATCCCCCAGGCAACGATGACGTCGCCAACTAATCCTTTCAACTGGGAAGCGCCTCAGTGCTTTTGATACAAGTGTGATGCGATACATTTTGTCTCTAAAACATTATTCCTTTTTTTTGTTAGGTGGAATTCAGATATTTATTCAGATATTTACATATTTAATACAAGTTCAGTTTCCTGGTTACATATTGCACTGGCTGATATCCCTTCTAATAAATCAAGAGTGTTCAAAAGTTAATAATAGGAAAGAGACACGACACTCATGTTAATTCATCGACAAATATAGCATTCTGCAATTTCCTGGAAGTTGACAATTTACAGTGGATTTATTTGACCTGGATAACTTGATCTTTGAAAGATGAAGATGGCCTAGAACAGGGTGGCGAACCTATGGCATGTGTGCCAGAGGCGGCACTCAGAGCCCTGTGGGCATGCACGCCATTGCCCCAGCCCTGCCTCCCACCGCAGCCCCCTCCTCACCAATAGCCCCCCTGGAGGAGAATCACCCCCGAGCACGGCCCGCACAAAGCAGCACAGACAAGGACATGGCAGCCGGGCAGCAGGGACAAGACTCCGCCCTCATGCCCCATCGCACGCAGTTGATGCTGCATGGTGTGGGCAGAGGGCATGGCCACCATGGTGCTGCTGGGCCACCTGGGCAATCTGTGGCAGGCCGTGGAGGCGGTGAGTGGCCCTGTGGGCGGGCAAGGTGGGGGCAAAGCGGGGGCGGGATGGAGGTGGGGCAGAGCGGGCAGGATGGGGCAGAGCAGGGGCGGGATGGGGGTGGAGGCGGTTTTTGGGCACTCGATCCCTAAAAGATTCACCATCACTGGCCTAGAAGGAATCTGGATTCGGCTTCTATTATTGTATTTGGTGTTCACAGCTAATGGACACAACAATGAGAGTTTAGGTAAATATTCTGCTCCTTTATTTGCAAACATTAAATTCTTATATGTTACATTGTTTCTCAATATATAATGATTAGTATTTGGTAGCAATTAACATTTTTCATGCCTTCTTATTCAACAGGATTGTAATTTACTTCCCCAGGACAAATATCTGATTCTTACTGTCCTTTTATTTCCTTCCCCTACATAACATTTCTAGCATGCCACCCATACATGCAACTCACAAGCAGCTGTAGTATCTTACTGGGACAGAAAGTAACTTCTTTACTAGAGAAATGCTTTCTGAAAAGACCCCCACACTACATCCATACCAGATGTAAGTAACCTAGTGTTGTCTAGTAGTTAACTTGATCAAGATTGCAAAGAGAAGGCTTGATGGAAGTTCCATTTCAAACTTTTTGATGTCGCCAGATCACTCATCTAATTTGGAATACAAATATATGTAAATACATTTCAAGTCTATAGCATTTAAATCTTTTTGGATCTAAAGGCCAAGCTTCAAATTTTGAAAGCATGGGACTGGAGAGGTGATCGCCCTGGTGAATGTAATCTTATCATCAAACACTTGTTTTAAAAGTGAGATTGGTTTCAGTATCCCCTCCGTTCCCAGAATGCTTGTTATCATTTCAGTTTATATTTTGGTTTTGTTTTTTTTTTAATTGGAAAGGGAGGAACAGCTCCAGAAAAGCACTGGGCATCAACCACCCAGCATCTTGTTTTCTAAGGACCCGGGGAAGGTCAGAGTCATTTCAGGAACAATTAATCACATTTTGTCAGAATTGTTTTCTTTTACAGCATGATAGCCTCCTATTTGTTTGTCTTCGACTATTCAACTAACTTTTAAGAAGTCCAATGGGTGGTTCCGTGCAAACCCAGGACTAACAAGTTAAAAATAGTAAAACTAAAGCAGGACATTGGCAAAAGTTAACAGTTCTTTTTTTTTTTTTAATCTTCTTGTTTAAAAGTCTTCAATCAAGTATGTGTCTCTACTACTGAAATAATGAGACCAGACCTACAGATTTTGTAATTATTTGTTACCCTACTTCAAAATAAAAAAAAGAATCTCTTTGCATTCTGTTTATCATACACGAACAGTATGAAATAATATATATATTTTTTTCTCACAGTACCAGAAAGTGTAAAATTGAGAAGCGGCTGAGATATTAAATTCAAAATAAGAGATGTGTTGAACCCTTGGGCTATAAAAGTTTCTTTCTTTTGTTGTTTCCTTTCTAGAGGTGTTAGCATTTGAAAAAAAAACACTTGGCTGATTGCATTGATGTTGCTTTTGCTGATTCAGGTCCTTCAGCCCTTTTGAAACTTGGACACCCATGTATTAAGACCAGTGCTTATTAGAATTTTAATTTAATACCAAGCTCTAAGGTTTGGAATTAGGTTGCATCTAATGAGGTGCTGTTTTATTTTACTTATTTCCAATTTTCAAAGTTTTAAACACTTTTTGTTTAAAATAGTTTACATCAAATGCAGTAGGAATTTTAATGTATCAAGTCAAATTCTTTATTTCTGGTCAGTGACCCAGATTAACTATACCAAACAAAACCTATGGAGGGGAACTACGAAATAGAACCTACACAATAAAACAGGGATGCAAGATTAAAACGATAAACCATCATGCGTGTACTATTTTGCTACCAGCAAAATATAATATTTGCTACCAGCAATATAATATTCATTTTAATGGAATAGAAATTTAAAATGAAGGTAGCTTGCTAAGTTTTGGAGAGCTGGGAATGTGGCTTTCGCTTATTGTGTCCTTAGTCTCGGCACATATTTTGAAGTATTTCTGCTCCCTCCCTTTAAACTTTTTCAAAAATGGTGTTTTTAAAGATAAATTTGACCAGAGAAGGGAGGCTTGAATGGAAAGAGAAGTCAGAACAGACTTCCTTAGCATGTTCTAAAATCCACTTTTAAGATAAGATAAGATAAGATAATCTTTATTGTCATTTTTTTACTGTGGGCACAACGGCACGCATCAAAAATGAAATTTAGTTGCCCGCTCTCAAAGCAAAACACATACATGACACACACCTAAACATACTATGTACAACATATGTATAGTCCCACACCCCTACATATACATAACAAATAAACATTAAATACTGTCCATCTTGAATATATAACGGAAGGAGAAAGCTTGAGAGTTCACAAGGTTAATGCTGTACGGAATGAAACTATGGCTGAATCTGGATGTTCTGCTGCGGATACCACGAAGCCCCCTCCTCTCAGAAGGTAACAAGGAAAACAGGTTGTGAAGAGGATGTGTAGTGTCCCAGATAATCTTGCGGACCCTGCTCAAGCAGCGCTTCTGTGCTATGTCCTGGATGTGAGGGAGGGAGGGAACTGCCAATGATCTTTTCAGCCATTCTCACCACTCTCTGCACCGCCTTCCTGTCTGAAGCAGGGATGCTTCCAAACCAGACTGTGATGCTGTATGACAAGATGCTCTCAATCGTCCCCCTGTAGAAAGTGGTCAGGACAGGGGAACGAAGATGTGCTTTTCTCAGGGAGTCTCTGTCATTTCTGAAAAAAAAAAAAAAGCCTCACTCCTGATCAAATAAATAAAACAAAAAGGGAAGATTTTCTGCTCTCCGTTTTGTCAAAGTTAGCCAAGATTCGCTGGAGTGGGAGGTGGAGTAAAAATATATCTACAGAAGGCAACTGCATTTGGTTTGACGGTTGAATCCAGACCCTCATCTCATCTTGTGGGATAGTGGCTGATGGGCTTGAGGGAGGTACTTCAGGTCACGTTGAAGGCTTCATCTTTTGCTCTGGCAAGTGCTCAGATATTGGCATGGATGAGGTGGTTTTGTGTGGTTGGATTTGGGTGGTCCATTTTTATATGCATGGGAGTGGCATGCAAAGATTATAATAAATGCATTGATAATGTTACCTAGTTTGGTAATGAAACATCTGCAAGAAATGCTGTAGGCTCCACTGAGCTGCAAGAAAGCCACCAAGCTCAGAGAGCACCAAGAACCTCACAATATAATAAGTAGTATAGAAAGAGTGGGGCAAAAATTTTCTGGGAAGGGAAGAAGCAGAACAGGACTTGTACCATTTACCCATTCCTGTGACCTGACATATTTTTCTCCCCTTATAGGAGGATGGCCAAAATATTCTATGGTGGCAGAGATCAGAAAAAGTCTCATATCATTTTTTTCCAATTAACCAATTAGGTCCCTTGTGCACATCAAGGGATTCATGGCTGATGATGAGTTTGACCCCCTCCCTCGGGCTCATCCCGGTCATCTCCTATATCTGAGTGGAAATATTAATAAATTTGTTAGTCAAATTTGTCATATTTGGCATCAAAGTTACAATCAACTCTTCTTTATTCCTCCAACTTGGTTCTTGTTTCCATATTTACTACCGGGTGGCCTAAAACTGACAGCTGAATGAACAGTTTCAGTGGACTAGGGAATTTCTGATATCTCCCGACAAAGGTTAATTGAATTGAAAGACATTCAGGCAATTTCCTCTTTGCATCCTGGGTAGATAAGAATACTGATTATACCAAATGGGCATTCAACTGTAATTCAGAAGATAATAGCATTCTGGGGCAAAAAAACAACAAAAAAAACAACCTCAGCCTAAACTGCTTGAGATTAAAAACAAAATTTAAATTATCATTAGGCAGCAATGTATGTTTTGCTCTTAAAGCAAAGCATTGGTTTGATTGAAAGTAATCTGTGCCAGAGACTGTGAGAAATAGATTGAAGAAATGTAATTGATTGCTAAAAGCTGGAGTGGCCAGCATTTATTTCTTCTGGTACTTAGAACCTCTGTCATGGCGCAATGAAAAATTATTAGGGAATTAACTTAAGGTTGCTGAAATATGGAGATCTGAATTCCGTACAGCTCTTTATTTTATGTGTTTTTGTAATACATCAGCTGGGATCCTGTTGGGAACTGAGGACAACAGCAGCAGAGTTCAGTGCCACCAAAGACTAGAGTAGAAACACATGGAAGAGTCTACGGACATCGTCAAGAGCCCCACCTTGCTCAATACAAGAATCCACAATGGCAAATCTTCGATAGATGGCTGATTCTCTTTTTAAGTTATGACACAATGTCCATTTCAATCCTTTTAACCACATATTTTCCCACTCTTCCATCAATATATTATGTCCAAAGTTTATCATATAGTCCAGTGATGGTGAACCTTTTAGAGACCGAGTGCTCCACAACCGGTCCTGACCCCTGCCCCGTCCGCCCCGCCCATCCACAGGGCCACCCACTGCTTCCATGGCCCGTGCAGATCACCAAGGTGGCCCAGAAGCACCATGGCAGCCACGCCCTCCTGCGGCACCCTGCAGCATCTGCACGTGATGGGGCGCAAGGGCGGAGTCTTGTCCCCGCTACCCAGCTGCCATGTTCTTGGCTGCGCTGCTCCGTGAAGGCCGTGCTCAGGGGCGACTGTCCTGTGGGGGGTGCTGCTGGTGAGGAGGAGGCTGCGGGGGACACAGGACTGGGGCGATGGTGCACGTGCCCACAGAGAGGGCTCTGAGTGCCGCCTCTGGCATGCATGCCATAGGTTCGCCACCACTGATATAGTCTTTCACTTGTTCTTCTTCCATTTCAAATTTCGGCAAAAGTTTACACATTTCAACAATTATGTGTTCATCATTTGTTCACCTTCAAATTCTGTCTTCTGCTTATGAATTTCAAATGTCCCATTAGTCGCTTTACATGTTCTTTTAACTGTGCATATAAAATCCATTGTAAATTAAGTCCCTCTGTAATCAATTGTTCTCTTAACTTCATCTTATATTCTCCATGTTCCTATTCTAACAACTTTCAATAAGTTAATCATTTTTTTTTTAACTTTCAGTTGCTTTTGTTGTTTTTTCTAACTTTATTTTAGAACACGATGAAAGAGCAGTGTGGTGACTAGTGGTGAAGACAATCGCCTCTCACTCGGAAGGTTGAGAGATCAATACTAGGAAGTGGCAGATGTTTCTCTTCTGGGCACAAAGAAATAATATCTGCTGTGAACTCCATGTGGTGTCAGAAAGGGTATTTGGCCAGTAAATGTTCAGCTTGATCCAATTGCCCCCACTCTATCCCAAATTAAGGGATTATATGGTCATAAAAAGGGAGGGTTTTTTATTTTATAATATGATATATTCTCTGCCCATTTCTACAGCTTATCAAGTTAATTTTGAGTTTTATCTATGTACTCTAAGGAATTAGCTTTTCCACCCAGTTTTGGGACATTTGCAGGCATTCTTCCTACTTTTTATTAATACAAATGTTGAAGGCTAGAGGCCCCAGGATTAAACTTTGTGTTATATTACTTAATACTTCAGTTTCATAAACACTTGTTGAAGAGAAGTCCTTAAATAGGGTTTTTTTTTTACCCAAACTTGTACCCACTTAATTATTAATGCCATCCATTCCCCACTTAATGAGTTTGCTAATCAAAACACCATAGGGTGTTTCCTCAAATGCTCTGTGAAAATCAAGATAGGTTACATAGACAGCATTATCTGAAGTTCTTCTGTCAAAAAATGAGCTAGGAAGGAATGGCAAAGCTTGTTCTTGGCACACCCATGCTGGCTTGGACTAATCCCCACATTTTCAAGGTTGTTGGGTCAATCTCTGTAGCATCTATCCTAGAATTTACCATATGCCAACTTGAGACAGATGAGCAGAGATGATCCCTGGTTGTCTTGTTCTATCTTTTTGAAGATAGGAACAACTTTTTGAAGATAGGAACAACTTTGCACTTCTTTAGTCTTCCTTCATTTCTCCGTCATGATTTGTAAAAGGTTCTGTCAAACAAGTCCATCAAAACGTTCTTTCATGAACCTTGGATATTTGAATCTGTTTAGACTAAATATATACTCATTGACTATTTTGCTGCCAACTTGCTTCCTTCTTTGCCCCCCCCCCCCGTGGAACATATGTTCTCTTTTCAGAGAAGATTAAGCCAAAATACAAGTTGCTTAGTTCTGCCTTTCCTTTGTTACCTGTTAGCACCAGGTGGGCTTCATTAAGCAAGTTGTGTACAGATTCTTTTCTTTTGATTTCGAATGTTTCTGAAGAAGCACCTTTTGTTCTTGGCATCTAGAGCCAACTAAGTTTCATTCTGAACTTTACTTTTCCTCAGCTGCATAATGACCGATCGAGCAAAAGGGGCAGCCCAGTTCATACCTATTACTCGCTTACTAACAGCTTTCAATTTGCTAACCGGTTGTGGTAGCTATGCAGTCCAACAGTACAAGTAGTCCTCAACTTACAATCACAACTGAGCCCGAAATTGATGTTGCCAAGTGAGACATTTGTTAGGTGAGTTTCACCCCATTTTATGACTTTTCTTGCCACAGTTGGTAAGTGAATTAGTAACATGGTTGTTAAGTGAATCTGGCTTCCCCATTGACTTTGCTTGTCAGAAGATTGCAAAAGGGGATCACATGACCCTGGGACACTGCAACCCTCATAAATGTGAGTCAGTTGCCAAGCCGCTGAATTGTGATCACGTGACCATGGGGATGCTGCAACAGTTGTAAGTGTGAAAATGGTCATAAGCCACTTTTTCCAGTGCTGTTGCAATTTTAAATGAACTGTTGTAAGTCAAGGACTAGTTGAAAACAAGCTCTCTCCCCTGAGCACAAAAGGAAACCACCCAAACAACAAAGAATCAAAAGCTCAACTTTTAAGTGACAAGGTGATTTTGGAGAACAGCAGAGAAGGAAGACCAACCTGAATATAGTTTGGATTGATTAGAAGAAGGCATTCAACTCCCTGCCCCATGATTGGGTAATCAAGTGCCTAGAAATACTATAAGGGGAGTCAACAGAAACACCAGGAGCTTTGTGCAAAGACTAATGGCACAATGGAAGGCATAGTTACTGGTCAATGGTGATAGATTAGGAGAGGTTAATATCCAGAGAGAAATCTTTCAAGAAAGCTAACTACTGTATCTCCGCTTCCAGTTGTCATTGCACTGAGTCCTCTGTCAACTACTGAACAAGTCAATCCATAATTGTCAAACTTCAGAAAGAATCGCAAGGTCATCCCATTTCCTTTATATGGACAATCTGAAACTGCATAGAAAAACAAATTGCTAAATGCTACCTAGGAATTTACTCATAATAGCTAAGGATCAGAAAGCCTTCTCCACATGCACACTTTGTATTTCAAGGGAGGTGCAATTCCATCTGGTACAGCCTGAACCCGAATGTTGTGTCTGCTTCCACTTGTCCAAAGCATCTTCGTTTTACCAGAATTAATTAAGTACAACTTACTCGACATTCTGTTATATAGAACTGAAATGACATTCAGGGATAACATTTGTAAGTGGAGAGCAATAGAAGTGGGTTATTTTCAGCCTATCGACCCAGATGAGATAACTCAGCAGTTTCATGAAGATCTTGGACACCACAAGGAAGAAGATACAACATGGGTGCCTACCAACAGGCAACACTAAAAGCAGTTGCAAAATCATGCATCCCAGAACCAAGTTCTATCTTACACATACAGGGACACAGTCATCTATATAAATAAAAATGTAAATGTTCATTTGTTCAAAATTTTAAAACTCTGAAAGTTCTTCACCGATTGCTTTGAAATTTTGATACAACGTTGCATTCAAATACGCGCGTGTTTCTATATACCTACTATTATATAGATGTCACACCTGTGACAGGTAAAAACATGCCCTTTAAAGCATAAAAACATGCTTTAATTAGCAATGTCGTAGAAGCAACAATCTTGACAGGACCTTTCAAAGGTGAAGATGTCCTCATTCCTCGCTTCCTATGATTCCAACGGATATGCCATTTCAATTTAAGAGATTGCAATTCCCAATTCAATTGGCGCTTGCAATCACCATCAACAAAGCTCAGGGCCAATCTTTAGAATTGTGCGTTTTAGATCTAGACACGGATTGCTTCTCACATGGACAATTATATGTTGCATGTTCTAGAGTCAGCAAACCAGACAGTCTCTATATCTGCACAGACAATGGAACAACAAAAAATATTGTATACCCACAAGCATTGTGAAATTAAACATATTACAAACGTGCACTTTCTCTTTTCTTTCTTTTCCATTTAACCAGACTGAGCCACAGCAACGCATGGCCGGGTACAGCTAGTGTTAAATAAAACTATCATGAGGTCTAGGAGAACTAATAGAACTGCACTGACTTCGTTAATGAATCAACAAGTTACTTTTTTAAAAAACAAATATAATTTCTTATTTCCAATATCCTTGTCCATAACTTTTTGTACTATGGTCAAGTAGCCATGATCTTTTCAAATGAAGGTAATATTAGTATTCTTGTTTCTTCAATTCCTGTTATCTACTGATGGCAACATTTTCACTAGTACCTTTTAAATAGACACAGATTAGACTAGAAACCAATATGGTGAGATGTTGGCATGTCTTTGTTTGCTTAGGAATTAACTGATAAGGGTGTTCTTGCCTCTCCCTTGATGAAAATTCATCCCAATGAGAGGTAGAACATTATCTACCTATGACTTTTTCAAATTAAGCCCCAGGGCCAAGGTTTATAGTCTCCGTTAGCGGGTTAAAAATTCTGGGATTGCTTTTATTTATCTCATTTAACCACGATAGATGAGCAAACATTACACCTAGCCGTGAAGTATTAAATTGTGAAAAGTAATTATAGCATCATGTTACATTATGTTCAAGAAAGAAGTTGCCTTTATGTTTTGCTATGCTCACTTCTATCTAACAAGACCAAAAAAGTGTTTCAAGAATTGTGCTGGCTGAAAAAGAATACATTTTTCTGTCACTGTTTAGTACAGTACAAACTCTTCCTTATTTGAGGATACGTCACTTACACACTGCAGTACTTGGAAACCAGAACGAATGCATTTGAATTATTTGTGAAAATAGATTGGGCATTTGCACAAAGCAATATGCATTAACATTCAGCTGCCACAATTCTGAAAATCTAGCAAGAAAAGGCAGAATTGAAGGATTGTGAGTGGTTGGCTGAGAAGGCATCAGCTTGGCTTTAGACTTCAGAGAAAGGCTGCGGAATCTATTTATAGTCATAACTATTTGGAGGGAAAAGTACATGTTATTTGTGTAGCATTTTCATTGGTTTATCCCAAAGATATATACTAAATGATAATAAAGTAATAAAAGATTGTTTTCACAGCTGTTTGTCTTTGATTACAGACTTCTTTGAAGTGTGGCAGTAAGACAGACTTTGAACCTGGAGAGAGATCAAATAATGAATTGTTCTGCTTTGTGAAGCTTAAGAAGGGGTTTTATTGTTAAAACATACAGTGAAACATATTTTTTTTCCTAAGAGTTAAATAATGGTTGAAAGTACTATGAGATCATTACAGATGGACTAGATTAAAAGGCTGGAGGCCAAACCTTAAAAACGGCTGGGGAAAAAAAGAATATAAAGTTTTGGGTTGCTAAATATTTTTGTTTACTCTTGAGTCAAGAAGCTGATATTTTACATGCTTTGCAAGAAGTTTTATTTTATTCTAAGTCCCTTGAAGTTTTTAAAGTGGCTCTAACTCCATTGTAGCTTTGCACTTTAGAAAGTGTGTGTAGTTGTACACTGGACTCTAAATGTTAAAGCAGAAGTGGGCACTCTGTAATCTTTCAGATGTTTTGAAGGCAACACTCAGCAACCCATGCTTCAGTTCAAAGTGGTGAAGACTGTCCTGCTCTACAAAAATTCATGTTTTCATCAAAACAGGTAGACAAATGCAGTATTTCATTTCATTCTCTCTGGGGTTCCGTTGTTTCACCATGGCCAAGATTCTACAAGGCCAAGGATTTAATCTCAAAATGGACTGAGATTATTATTATTATTATTATTATTATTATTATTATTATTATTATTATTATTATTATTATTATTATTATTATTATTATTATTATTATTATTATTATTATTATTATTTATTGAATTTATATACCGCCCTATCTCCCTTACGGGACTCAGGGCGGTGAACAGGCGATAATAAAAACCACGATAAATATACACAAATTTCTGTCTAAAATCAAATTAAATAATGGCATGCAATGGAAGCATAAGGAAGTTTTTCTTGAGGTCCTTGTTTTATTATTTCATCTCCAGAACAGACATTCATAATCTTGATACAGAAAATATCCAGACTCTTCTATGCATAATTTGCTTTGGGGTCATGGTTAGATTTTGTGACTTTTTGTAACCTTACTAAGACAGAATAAAGCAATATTTTTGCTAGGCCAAAATGGAAGGTAGTTTTTGGGCTGTTGTTCTAATGCTTAGCACTAAGTAGCTTTTCAAATTTGCATTTCATTATAGTTTCTTTAGGTTTTTTTAGGCTGCAAAGGAAGATTTTTCCAAAAAGTGAATACTTTTCAAGTTTATGATTATACAGCTTAAGGAGACACAAAAACCTTACCTTGCTTGTTGTATGTGTTGGCATCCTCACATCCCCGATCTACTATTCTAAACATAATATATACCCTATAACTATTGTATTATTTAAAACAAACTTTTTAGATAAACGTTTCGAGCAACAGTTTCAAGAGAAGCATCAGAGAGACAAAGGAATATTGTAATTTTTGAGGGCTTTTTTTATGATGAAGGTGTGTTTCAAGAGATGTCACTTTGATATTTTTACATTATGTCCTACATTTGTCAGCTAAAACCAGGATATTGCCTCAATGAGAAAAAAGCATGTTCTGCAGTTGTCAAAAGGCAGTAAGTAATGATTAAAATAGCAGTGTGAAATGCGAGGAGATTAAAGTGATGCTAATGATAAGTGAAAGAAGAAAAGGGCAAGCTATATTTTAATCCTCGAGAGAATGGTTAATGACTTCTATTGCCTGAGATTAAACTAAACCTGTCTCATCAGCTTTTTCTGCCTGGTGAAAAAAAAAAAGCTTCTGCACTTTAATTTATTAAAGTCTTTTAAGAAAGCACATTGATCCACAGAGGTTAAACTTTAAAAAACTGTGCAAAACAGACACACAAAAATGCTTGAACAAAAAAATGTTTCTTTGTGGCTTTTTCACCAGAAGCAGAGATTTTGTAAAGACTTCATTCTCCATGGCTTGGAGCATTTAATTAAGGGACATTAATTACTTAAAGAGTCTGGCTCTATTTAAAGAGGACTTGAATATTACTGGGGTTTTTTTTCTCTTCCTTTCCTGCAGAGTAACTAGCAAGTGTACCAATGTAAAAATCAGGAGACAATCATGTCGGATTTCATTGCTAATAGCCATAGGTTCTCTTCGGCTTTTTTTTCCTCCCAAATTCATCGTTCTTTTCAAACACATAATGAATTCAATCTGCTTTACTAAATTACAAATTTAGCAGATGCAACTCTTCTGTATGCAGTCTTTTTATGAAACGTGTATGTGTGTGTGTGTGCGTGCATATTATCATACGCTTTCCATTAAAAGTAATCTCAAAACAGGATATACTGGTATGAAGGCATTGCATAGAGAATGTCCTACTAATATAATATCATTTGGTAATAGAGTATATATATCACCTAGGTTCTAAGCTGCAGAAATTAATTGTAGTAGACACATATCTATGGGTGGAAGCCCCATTGAGAAAGTAGAAAAGGTTGCCACTACTTGGATTCTGGTCATGATGTTGATCCACTGATTCTTCACAGAAGTACAGGCAGTGCTCAGCTTACAAACATTTGCTTAGTGACCATTCAAAGCTACAGCACCACTGAAAAAAGTTGACTTGTGATCATTTTTTCACATTTACGACTGTTGCAGCATCCCTATGATCACGCGATCCAAATTTAGATGCTTGGCAACTGACATGCACTTATGATAGTTGCAATGTCCCGGGGTCATGTGATCCCATTTGGTGACCTTCTGACAAGCAAAGTTCAATGAGAAAGCCAGATCCATTTAACAACGCGTTACTAACTTAATAACTGCAGCGATTCACTGAACAACTGTGGCGAAAAAGGTTGTAAAATGGGGCAAAACTCCACCTAACAAGCGTCTTGCTTAACCATGAGATTTGTCACTGAATTGTAGTCATATGTCAAGGACTACCTGTAGTGATAGAAAAAGGGATGACATTTATGTTGCTTATCCTAACACCAAACTGACAGAAGTAGCCAACACCCCAGAAAACACACCCAGGATCCAAGGAGATCTTGATAAATTTGAATAATGGGCCCTATCCAACAAAATGACTTTCAATGTGGAGAAAGGCAAAGTTTTACATTTAGGCAGGAAAAACCAAAGGTACAAGTACAGATTAGGCGAGACCTGGCTCAAAAACAGTAACTGTGAGAGAGACCTTGGAGTCCTAGTGGACGATCATTTGACTATGAGCCAGCAGTGTGCAGCAACAGCCAAAAAAGCTAATACAATCCTGGGCTGTCTAAACAGAGGCATAGAATCAAGATCACGCGAAGTACTAGTACCGCTTTACAAAGCCCTAGTAAGACCACACCTGGAATACTGCAGCCAATTTTGGTCACCATATAACAAAAAAAAGATGTTGAGAGTTTGGAAAAAAATTCAGAGAAGAGCAACTACGGTGATCAAAGGCCCGGAGACTAAAACATACGAAGAACGGCTGCGGGACTTGGGTTTGGCTAGTCTAAAAAAAAGAAGAAATAGGAGAGACATGATAGCAGTGTTCCAGTATCTGAGGGGCTTCCACAAAAAAGAGGGGGACATGTTGTTCACCAAAGCACCAGAAGGAAGGTCGAGAAACAATGGTTGGAAACTGATCAAAGAAAGAAGCAACCTGGAATTAAGGAGAAACTTCCTGACAGTGAGGACAATTAACCAGTGGAACAGCTTGCCTCCAGAAATCGTGGGCGCTCCATCACTGGAGATTTTTAAGAAGAAACTAGACATTCACCTGTCTGAGATGGTATAGGTTCTCCTGCTTGAGCAGGGGGTGGACTAGAAGACCTCCAAGGTCCCTTCCAGCTCTATTCTATTATAATATTCTAATTCTAATATTCCAATATTCTAATGTTTTATTCTTCCCTAAAAGTGAAGCAAGAGGGCAGAATTAATCCATATATCTGGGAAGTGGCATCGTATCATAAATGGTTCAAAGGTTTTGTACCTTGGCGTTGCAACTGACTACAAACTGATTCTCTTTTCTCCTTTTTTTAAAATTTCATGTGCCTTTATGAACATTTCTTTTTGAAGCTTCTCTGCCATTTGTTTGCAAGTCTAAATAACGCCTATGCCGTATCTGGTTCTTGCAGTTCTTGTTGTTGTTGTTGTTGTAATCCAGGTTATTCTGTTTAAAGCTGTTGCTTTTTCTTTTTTTTTTTTTAAAGAAATAATTTGTGTGAGTTTAAACTTGATTCATTCTTTGATGTTAATGAAACACCAATTTATTGGAAGGCCCTGAAGCCCTAATGAGCAGTTTCTTTAAAAAGCACATTTAATCAAGGTTTATTTTTAACTTGTTTAAACAGATCTAATAGTTTGTGCTGAATTCATTCCACTATAATAATTACTAGCAATCCTATTAGTAAGTTGTGGAACAGAGAAGTTTACACAAATTCTCTTCTAATGAGCAAAGTGGAAGAACAAAGTCTCTCACACAAAAAAGGGGTAAACTTAAGTGGAGTTCCCAAACCCTAGGGCTTTGGCTGTTAAGGGATTATTGTTCTTGTTGTTGTTGTTGTTGTTGTTGTTATTATTATTATTATTATTATTATTATTATTATTATTATTATTGGGATGCTGGCACAAATGCACAGTATTTGTGGTGTTTTGCCCTTTGTTAAAGGTTAGGAACTCATATTACATTCCATAAAAAAAAAACTTAAGCAAGGTTAAGTGCGTTGTTAAAAAAGTACAGGTAGTTCTCAACAGGACTGAAGTTAGGACGATGCTGAAAAAAGTGATTTACGAAGTGGTCCTCACACTTATGACCATTACAGCGTCCCCATGGTTATGTGATCAAAATTCGGGTACTTGGCAACTGGCACGTATTTATGACAATTACAGCACCCTGAGGACACATGGTTATCATTTACAAACTTTGTCATTTGCTTCTGACAAGCAAAGCCAAGGGGGGAAACTGAATTCACTAATCAACTTGAAAAAAAAAGTCATAAAATTGGGCGCTACTCGCTTAATGACTGCATGATCCCTATTCTGGACATAATTTGAGGACTACCTGTATTTCTTAAGTCCAAATCAGCTTCTTGCTGTGATTTTTGAAACATTTCTACTAAACGCTTGTGGTACCATATTTATTTACATACAGGGCATATATTATACCTGTTACTGTATATAATTGTTTCTATTTACTTTGGTTTAGTTCAGGATGAGAAATTCAAAGAGCTCATCATGTCTTAAATCCAACCAAGTTGGGAGAAAGGATGAAAAGAACATGGAAGAAAGAAAATATGGTTAAAAGGGAGACAGGTCTCATGTGAACAATGTCTAGTCAATTTTCCAGTTCTTTAGCTGTGGTTGGCCTTCATATGCATTGAGTTCTTCCCAAGACCCTAGAAGGTCATCCTGTATTGGCCTAGTACAGGGG
>NW_015386389.1:3734158-3764158 GCF_001527695.2 Protobothrops mucrosquamatus
TAACGATTTGTGACTCTAAGAGTCCAGAGAATTGTTCAAATGTAGAAGAAAGACCCAGTTTGATAAAGGAGAGAATTAGCCAGCTTCTGAGAAGGTAGGCAGGGTTCAGGTAAAGCAGAAGCGAGAGATCAGAGAAAAACAGAGAGAGAAAGAGTCTTTCAGAGCTGCGAAACGCATTGTTGTGGGTCTGTTGGGACATGTCTGTTTCTCTGCAACTGTTTGATCAGTAATGTTCCATTTGAGACAGTAAGCAGAATCACCTATCCAGACTAAGCGGCAAAAGTAATAAAATAGCAAGAGTCTCACATATTTGTCTTGATGCTCTCCCAGGACAGAATCACAGGTTTGAGATGTTCAAGGAAGGATCTCTTTTATCAGTGCCCCCTGTGTAAAGTTGTCCCAGTTAAGCTAAATTGATATATCTCTTGTTCCAGAGATGCATTAAGTAGTCTTAAAGGAAAAAGTGGTTGTACTAGCAATATAATAGACTTTTAAGGGCAACTTAAATAAAAAAAAAGTCTGAATGAAAACTCCAGGAAGAAAAAAGAAGGGAAAAAAAAACCCCCACCACATCCATTTACTTAAGAAGCACATCTTTTGGGAAGAATAAAACCTTTTGAGCTTATATCTATCACATTTTTTTTCCGTTCCAATTCCCTGGAAAACAATAAGTTTTTGGACTAAAAACTCTCTGATGGGGAAGATTTCAGACAACCAAAAGAATGGTGAGAATTGGATCACTGTATTCAATCTTGGGCTTATTGTAGGGATCCACACCCAAGTCACAGTCTAAACTCCAGCTGTCATTGTAATGAAAACATCAATGTTCCATTGTTCAAGAAATAATGGTTTAGAATCTATGCACATTTCTTCATCAAGAATCAAAGCAACGCTTGTAATTTCCCCCATTGTTTTTGTCATTTTGTTATGGATCCATTGGAATAAATGTTTGGCTATAATCCAGGGAGGTCAAGGGAAATCTGGGATTTTTCTAATCAGATAGGTTTGGTTTTGTACAGTATATCTGCAATTTATATACAGATGAAACTAGCAGAGATATCCACAAAAACACACAAGGAGGTACACGTAAAATATGAATAGGTTTTGGGGAAGACAAGAGTCATAAAGAGAGTCAAGCTATTCTCCAAACTCCTGAGGGGCAGGACAAGAAGCAATAGATGGAAACTAATCAAGGAGAGGAGCAACCTAGAACCAAGAAGAAATTTCCTGACAGTTAGAACAATTAATCAGTGGAATGACTTAGCCTCCAAAAGTTGTGAATGTCCCAGCACTGGAAATTTTAAAGAAGAGATTAGACAACCATTTGCCTGAAATGGTATAGGGTTTCATGCCTGAGCAGGGGGTTGGACTAGAAGACCCCCAAGGTTCCTTCCAACTCTCCTATTCCTATTCCTATTCCTATTCCTATTCCTATTCCTATTCCTATTCCTATTCCTATTCCTATTCTATTCTATTCTATTCTATTCTATTCTATTCTATTCTATTCTATTCATTAAATACTGACTTGTTCACCAACTGTTACAAACACCCATGCCTATTTGGAAAGGCAGTACAATAAAATGGGTCTAGTAGAGTCAGTAGCCTTCATTTCACAGACACAGACAGACACAGACACACACACCCAAACACACAATGTGACCTAGATCAAGGGGTCCCTAACTCCCAGTCCATGGCCCACTACTGGGCTCTGGCCTATTTGGAACCGGGCTGTGCGAGCAGCGGGCTGGTGGGCCGGTGTGCATGCAGCTCAACTTGCACGACCAGTGGGCTTGTGTGCGTGCACACCTGCGTGCAGCTCAACTCACACAAGTCAAGCTGTATGTGCACAAGCTGGCCTGCCCCCCTGCTTGTGCAAGTTGAGCTTTGAACACATGTGCATGCAGTGGGCCACCGCTTGCGTGAGTCAAACTGCATAGGTGCTGGCCTACCACTCGAGTGAGTTGAGCTGTGCACATGCGCGCATGCACCGGGCTGCCACTCACGTGGCCCAATTCCCCTCCGCCCCACAGTCAGGCTGCCAAAACACAAAAGTTGGGAACTGCTGACTAGATACATTCCAAGCCATATCTGTAGCAGTAAAATTTTGGACTACTTATTGGAATGTAGAATTCTAATGATACTAGCTCATCCCACCTAGTTATCAAAAGCTTTCGTGGGCTCATCTTTTCTACTGGGTTGAACAATCTTTTTTGCAGTGGGAGCCACATTTTTTTTTCTTTTTATGGTGGTCAAGAGCTGGGAGAGGGAGTCCATGATACTGCTGGAGTGAGAATTTAGAACCTTGATGTCTCTTCACTGTGAAATGAGTAGCTTCTTCAAGGACCTTCGCCATATCAATTTGGGTGGATCCAAGGAGGACCTAAAAAGAGGATTCAGGGTGGGGTATATTTGATTTTAAGGAATCCCGGGCAAGAATGAATAAGCAGAAATTTCAAGGTGATTTAACTGAGAGTTAAATGTTTAGGTGTTTGGAAGAACTCATCAGGACATCTTGGGCATCATGGTCATCTTCCCCAGTTTCAACTGATATGGAGAAAATGGCCAAGGAATCAATCCAGTTGAGTTCAAAAGTATTGGGTAGATATACTCAAATGTAATCAATCAGGGAACACACTTCAGCGTTTCAAGGTGGAAAATTTGGTTTTTCCATTTGGTTTTCATGTGATCATTCAGATGGCTTAGCAGGCCTTGAAGAAGACTCCATCACCACCTCGCTTCCTAGAGGTTTGGCACTTCCCCACCATTATTAGTTCTAGTAATTGGAGCTGTAGTGGCACAGTAATTAGAATGCAGTATTGTAGGCTAATTCTGCCGACTGCCAGGAGTTCGATCCTGACTGGCTCAAAGTTGACTCAACCTTCCATCCTTCCAAGGTGGGTAAAATGAGGATCCAGATTGTTGGGTGCAATATGCTGACTCCGTAAACCAATCAGATTGTTCTGCAAAGCACTGTGGAATGGTATATCAGTCTAAGTGCTATTGCTGTTGGTAATTTATTTAACAGCTGGCAGGACCCAACCTGAAATGCTCTTGTTGATGGTTTGATGGGACACCATCAAGATAGTTCAAGTTCAAGTGGCCAGTCATTTCCCCCTTGATTCCAAAAATTTGGCTATATGTCTGTTATCACTTGGGGTAAAGTTCAAGTCAAATGAGAGTTTACTCCTGTTTTTGAAGTTTAGAATCAAGGCAGTTATCTATGGCAGGGGCCCCCAACCCCCGCTCCACGGACCTGTACCAGACCACGGCATGCCAACAACCGGTCCGCACAAACAAGCAAAGCCCCATCCGCGGGATGCAGACAGCACACAAAACCACACCCCCTTCGGTCCGCGGAAAAACCTCTCTCCACGGAACCGGTCCCTGGTGCCCAAAAGGTTGGGGACCTCTGATCTAGGGCTTGTCTTCCAATGAAATGCTCCTCTTGAGTGAATTTAGAGTCAGCAGAGTCAAGTTTGTCCCAAAGCAAACAGAGAGGTTTTGCATTCATCAGAGATGGTACGCTGTCAAAGGGCTATTCTTTTTTTCCTTTGTAAAAGACGCACCACAAAGGTTAAAAATTAATTAACCGGGTAGAGCAGATTTTATGGTGTGCAAGCTTGTCAGAGGGGGAATAAAGAAACTCGAGGCAGTGTCCTTGACAGCACAACCTGAGTCCCACCTCTTATATACGTGCATCACATCTGTGACTGTTTATCAGAATCAGGTAGATCAAATATGAATTAAAATTAGCATAGCTGCTTAGCGACAGCTTGATTGGATTTTTTTTTCCAAAATAAAAATGCTTCAAGCCGAATGGATTGTATTGAAAATGTCGCATAACATTTAAAAAAAAAAAAAACCAGATTCTCCACCCCCCCTTTTCATGCTGAAGTGGGATACTTTTTTTTCTTCTGATTTATATTATTGGTGACTGTGATATTCCACATTTTCCCTGAACAAATTTTATAGTACAGGTAGTAGACAAAGTGTTAAAGAGCTAGGAAAATATTATTTCATCAATCCTGTTCCATTAGAATTCACTTGGGTGGCTGAGAAAATGGTTTATGGATTAGAGAAAGAAGAACAAGCTAAAACATTTCATACCTTCATTTCTGATAAATTCCCCAACCTTATTCTTTGCATTTGAGCCATAAATAACAACCATGCTTTTTGCAGGGGAAAAAAAGAGCTCTTTTTCCCCCTATATACCAGGTCTTTTGTCTTGGAGATGAATGCTACAATAAATTTGGAGTCTTCAGGGCATTGTGTGAACTATAATACCGTGGTTACAACTGTTGCTTTTATTATGATGAGGATAAAAAACAACCTTGAAGCTTGAACTTACTCATAGAAAATGGCTTTACTGTTCAACCTCCGGCATGGGTCAAGTACATGTTGCCATTTAATCACTACACATATAATTTCCTTATCTGAGTTTTGACAAGTTCCAAAGTGGAGTTGTTTCCTGTTTAAGAACAGAAATAATATTTTTTAAAAAATCATGCAAAATGAAGACGTTTCTTGTGGGATCTGCATGTTCACAATCAATGTGGTGACAGAGAAGTCAGGTCAAGTGCCTGTTGATGTTAAGGCTGCTTAATTAGACATTTGGAAACACAAGAATTCATGTAGAAATTCACTCTAGATGCTTCTTCAGGCTAGACTGCTTAAATGTTCCTTATTTTCTCCCAGGTGTAGTGAATTCTAGACTGAGTTGAAGTAATGCTAAAGTTTTTTAAAGTATAAGAACATCTTAGGAAATAGCATTTTATTTCTTTAATAACTTTAATTTATTCTGCTACTATTGCACAATATTTGCTTTACAGATTAGGCACCATGACTTCAATTGTACTATTTAACAACAACAACAAAAAAAAGGCAATCATTTTCACTGGGCATTAATAAATGCTTTAGCTTTCCATTACCACTATATAAGGAATATTATTGAGGTCAAATGATAATTTCATTTGCTGCAGTAAAGAAAATCAGCACAAAAGGTAATAGTTATCACAAGTTTAGATGCTTACTGAGATACTTGCCCTATATAAAAGAAAAACACTTCACAATTTTAGCATCAAAATCTAAAGGGATATGTACATTTTACTCAAACCCAAGGGAAAAGATAGTCTTTCTTATTATAGATTAATTTTCAAAAAAAGTTTTTAATTAACCTTTCATATTGACTTGACTTTTAATTTTTTTGTCTGATTTAAGGTATTAACAGGAGCTTTACAGTCTTTTTCTGTTTAAAAAAGGTCTTGCTAGTGTATTTTGGAAGTAATGTTTCCCATAAAATGCTTCAAGTTCCTTCCTTCCTTGATTCCTTCCTTCCTTCCTTCCTTCCTTCCTTCCTTCCTTCCTTCCTTCCTTCCTCCCTCCCTCCCTCCCTTCCTCCCTCCCTCCCTCCCTCCCACGGGTCATTACAAATAGCTGTTTTAGTATCCATTTATGTTTGCTGAATGTTCTTTGTGATGCTAATAGCCAAGTAAAGTCAGGTTAGATCAGTGGTGGCGAACCTATGGCACGCGTACCAGAGGCGGCACTCAGAGCCCTCTCTGTGGGCACACACGCCATCACCCCAGCCCCACCTCCCCCTGCAGTTCCCCCTCCTCACCAGCAGCCCCCCTGGAGGAGAGTCACCACTGAGTGCGGTCCCCGCAGAGTAGCGCAGCTGAACAGCGGGGACAAGACTCCGCCCTCGCACCCCATTGCACACAGATGATGCTGCGTGGCACGGGTGGAGGGCGTGGCTGCCACGGCACTGCTGGGCTGCCTAGGCGATCTAGTGCGGTGGGCCGTGGAGGCGGTGGGTTGCCTTGTAGGGGAGCGGGGGCAGAGTGGGTGGGGCACGGAGCGGGGTGGGCAGGGAGTCAGGGGCAGGTTTGGGGCACTCAGTCTCTAAAAGGTCCGCCATCACTGGGTTAAATCATAAAACAGAAAAGAAGGCTGCAAACATTTTTGTCAAAAATTCAGCCCATGAGTTCAGACTTGGAAACCAAGAATAGAAGCTGAAGGAAAACATAAAAGGGAACAAAGGTACCAGAAGACCAGAACAATCAAAAAGAGAATACAAGTGGGGCGGGGCGGGGCGGGGGGAGCGGGAAGTTTCAGATAAGATTTTGTTGTATGGTTCCTTGAATGAAACTGCACTTGCTATTTTTATTGTGGTGTCCCTAGACTAGATAAGTACTTCATTTCATACTGAAATAGTAAATATTATGTCATCTGGTCCAGAGCTAAGTCATGCTGAGTTGTGTCCTAATATATTATTTATTTATTTATTTTATTTATTTGATTTGTACCCCGCCCTTCTCCTTACCGGACTCAGGGCGGCTAGCCTTGTATCTTAACAGATTAACAGAGTTGGAAGGGACCTTGCAGATCTTCTAATCAATCCCTCTGCTCAAGCAGGAGATCTGATACAAGTGGCTGTCCAGTCTCTTCTTAAAAGCCTCCAGTTGATGGACCACTCACAACTTCTGAAGGCAAGCCATTCCACTAGTTCAGGGGTAGGCAACCTTGGCCCTTTTATGACTCGTGGACTTCAACTCCCAGAATTCCTGAGTCAGCATGGCTCAGCTTGGAAACCTCTCCCTTTCCCCTCAGCATGGCTGGCTCAGGAATTCTGGGAGTTGAAGTCCACGAGTCATAAAAGAGCCAAGGTTGCCTACCCCTGCACTAGTTAATTGTTGTTTACAGTACAGTCAGAAAGTTTCTCCTTAGTTCTAGGCTGCTAATCTCCTTGGTTAGTTTTCATCCATTGTTTCTTGTCTTGCCACCTGGTGCTTTGGAAAATAGTTTGACCCCCTCTTCTTTGTGGCAACTCCTCTTAACACTGTGTTTCTCTCTGTAAGGTTTATAGTAGGCAAATCTTTTCAAGGAAATACTGTATTAATATGAGTCAATGAATGAGTTTGCTGTTATACAAAACTGACCCTTAACAAAAATCAATCAGGAAATACAAAGACACATCTAGGAAATACAGAATTCATTGGCCAAGAGACAACGAAACAGCTAATTGGTTCTCTTTTTTTCTCAGACCTCTGAATGTCCTCAAAGTAGGAAGGTTTTAGGGCATTTGGTAGCTAAAAGTTGTCAGCACACCAATCTGACATATCAATTAATCAGTTAATGATGAGTGTTGTTTTTTTGCTGTTGGCCAGTATGTCAGATCTTTCGGACTGCCACTAAAACTGCATGTTCTCCATGAAATGCTAATACAATTTGGCTCCTAGGAATGATCTTTCTTTGAAAACTGAAGGTGCAAGATACTGTAGTATATTATGCCTTTTGAAGTACATGCCATTTAGGGTTTCAAATAGTCTAAAAAAAAAACCTGACAAGTTTATTAAGTCCTGCACAGCAAGACGGATTGTTTCATGAACATAGCATATTTAGAATTGTAAAATGAATATAAACATGCTTTAACCATAAATCTATCCCCATGAAGCAACAAAAGGGATCTAAATCTAAAAAGCGTGATTAATTTGATAGTTTCTGATGAAAGGCCAAGTGAATTGGGGCAGAACAGAAGGATGATGAGAAGTCCTCAATGGGGATAGATTGGTTTTGGTTTTTTTTTTTTTGGTGGCATTAAGAGTGGATCTTGGGGAGCAAAACAAGAATATGGGAAGTCCTCAAGTTACGACCACAACTGAGCCAAAAATTTATGTTGCTAAGTGAAACATTTATTAAGTGAGTTTTGCCTCAGTTTACAACCTTTCTTGCTACAGTTATTAAGTGAGTCAACTGCAGTTGTTAAGTTAGTAACACGGTTGTAAAGTGAATCTGGCTTCCCCATTGACTTCTCTTGTCAGAAGGTTGCAAAAGATGAACACATGACCTCAGGAAATTGCAACGGTCATAAAGATGAACCAGTTGCCAAGCATCTGAATTTTGATCCTGTGTGACCATTGGGATGCTGCGCATGGTCATAAGTGTGAGAAACGATCATAAGTCACTTTTTTCAGTGCTGCTGTAACTTTGAATGGTTATAAGTCAAGGACTATGTGTAAAAGTAAAAGACAGAAGAGTACAGGCTCGCTGTGTGAAAAAGGGGTTAGAGACAGATTAAATTCTTTTAGACTGTGCAAAGTGAAAAGAATATGTGACAAGAGTCCTAAGGAAATGTGTAGAGTTTATGCTAATGGGACATAGAACATAGAACATTGGAAGGGATCTTGAAGGTCTTCTAGTCCAGTGGTGGCGAACCTGTGGCACGAGTGCCAGAGGTGGCACTCGGAGCCCTCTCTGTGGGCACACGTGCCGTCGCCCCAGCCCCACCTCCCCCCACGGCCCCCTCCATACCAGCAGCCCCCCCGGATGAGAGTCGGCCCCAGGCACAGCCCACCAGGAGCAGCGCAGCCAAGGACATGGCAGCCGGGCAGTAGGGACAAGACTTCGCCCTTGCGCCCCATCGCAAACAAATGATGCTGCGGGGTACGGGTGGAGGGCGTGGCTGCCTTGGCACTACTGGGCTGCCTAGGCGATCCGCGGTGGGCTGTGGAGGTGATGGGTGGCCCTGTGGGTAGGTGGAGGTGGGGCAGGGGTGGACCGGGAGTGGGGCATTTTTGGGGCACTCGGTGTCTAAAAGGTTCACCATCACTGTTCTAGTCCAACCTGCTTGGGCAGGAGACCCTTTACTATTTTGGACAAATGGCTGTCCAGTCTCTTCTTGAAAGCCTCCAGTGATGGAGCACCCACAACTTCTGAAGGCAAGCTGTTCCATTGATTCATTGCTCTCACCACTAGGAAATTTCTCCTTAATTCCAGGTTGCTTCTATCCTTGGTTTAGTTTTCAACCATTGTTTCTTGTCTTGCCTTTTGGTGGTTTGGAAAGTAGTTTGACCCCCGTCGTATACAAAAAAAGATTTCATGTATGTATGTATGTATGTATTTATGTATGTATGTATATAAAAGGAATGAGGAAAAGCAAATAAGACAGTAATTAAATGATCAAATCATCAATCAAGAAATAAGGATGAAAGAAAAGTATATATTTTTTAGAAAGAACAGGATAATTTTGCAAAGAAATTATTATTATTTATTATTATTATTTATTAAATTTATATCCCGCCCTTCTCCTTGCGGACTCAGGGCGGCTGACAATCGATTAAAAAACACAAATGACAATTACAGAATTAAAATTAATTAAAAAGAGATATTTAAATATAGTCTAATTTAAAATATAATTAAAACCCCCTCTAAAAATTACCCTAGGCCAGTCCTGCAAGCTGGAATAACCAAGTCTTAAGGGCGCGGCGGAAGGAAGGGAGATCAGGGATCACCCTGATCTCTGGGGGCAGTTCATTCCAGAGGGTGGGAGCAAATATGTTGTACATAGTATGTTTAGGTATGTGTCATGTATGTGTTTCGCTTTGAGAGCGGGCAACTAAATTTCATTTTTGATGTGTGCCGCTGTGCCCACAGTAAAAAAAAAATGACAATAAAGGTTATCTTATCTCTTATCTTATCTAAAAATGTGGCTAAGAAGGCTAAGGAACAGTTAAGATTAAATAGGAATGTCTTAACAAACTCTTAATGCAAATTCTCCGAGATTACTTAATATTTTTGCACAAAGAACATACAGTAAATGTGACCAGGGGTTTCGTATTCTGTCTATGAGTTTCTGGAGGTATCTGGGCAGACTTAAAGCTGAAGCATCACTTGAGCTGATCTGTTAAATGATAGACTCATCTTCCAGCTGGGATTTTCTGGAAAGACACCAGGCTGGAAAAGGCAGGTTTCACAAATATTGTATATGCTGAGCCAATGCAAACTTTCTGATCGTTAAGTGTACCACGGTCTGCAAGTGATCATAGAAGCCAAGTGCAAACTGCTGTATTAGGAGTGGTGCAAGACGAACAGATTAGCTTTGTTGAATTCTGTTTTTTTATCCTTCTAAGTCAGTGGTTCTCAACCTTTTTAATGCCGTGACCCCAACCGGTCGTAAGTCGAGGACTAAACCGGTCATAAGTTGAGGACTACCCAACCAGTCGTAAGTTGAGGACTACCCAACCGGTCGTAAGTCGAGGACTTTCCCTGCCCGGGAGCGCCGCACATGCGTGGTTCCGCCCCCTGCGCCGGCCGAGGTGTAGCTGGCAAGCGGCAGAGACGGAGCAGGCCGACCACCAGCTGGCCCAGTCTAAGGGAGGTAAGGCACCCGCCGGAAAAGGGGGAAAAAATGGCGGACAAAAAAAATGGCAGACAAAAAAAATGGCGGACAGCCTTGCTTGGCGACCCCCGTGAAATGGTCGATCGACCCCAAATGGGGTCCCGACCCACAGGTTGAGAACCACTGTTCTAAGTTACTTCAATGCTTCCCCCCCCTCCTCTAAGGTATGATTCCCCACCCCACCCCCCCGTGCTTTAACTCAGTGTTTTCTTGGCTCTTTCTGTGGAGAAATTGATATGTAATGAATGGATAAAATATTTATTTTATTTATTTTGCACGGTTTATAAGCTGCTCCAGTCAGAATTGACTCTGAACTGCAAACAAGTGTCTTCCATTAGCTGGAAGAAATAAAAAGACCATCTCCAAAAGACCGTAGAACAACCATCAGTAAAATCATATTTATATACTGGTGAATAAAGCTTGATCTACAAATCACAATTCACAACTTTCAGTTGCTGGAGGGGAAAACAAACCTCAGGCCATCCTTCACACATACAGCCCCTCAAAAGGGAGGGGGCGATTTGAATATCTAAGGAGATTCTGCTTCCAGTTCTCACAATCTGGAAAGTTTATTTCTCTTGACAAAGGGACCAGGAGTCCAGATAATATATTCTCTCTTTCTTTTAAGTCGTTCTCTTATTTTATGGGGTGGGTGGGGAACGGCTTTTCAAAAAAGCTAATGTTGCTTCCAAGATGTAGAGTGCTATTTATTTCTGCATGCAAGCTTTTAAACCCTGAAAAACGATCAAAATTAATCTTACATGCTTTCACAACACTCCGTCATAACTGCAAGAATGTTAAGTTGTGCTTTAACACTTCCTCCTCCATTAAAGCGAAACGAACAGGCAAAAAAAAAAAAAAATCACCTCAGTATTTTAACAACAAACTGAATAAACAGTGTGTCATATTCCACTCTTTATACAGGCTGAAATAAATCTTTCTCTTCCATCACTAAATGTTTCGGTTCAACAATATTCTCTTAGAAAGGTATACGGGCGACTCTTCTTATTCTGAGACGTGGTACAAGTAACAGTGTTTATCAGTGGCCTGTTCTGCTTTTCCCCATCCCATCATAAAATATGGAATAAGACACTTCCCCAGGGATCACCCCTCCATGACTTAACCTAGCCCAACCCTGCTTAGCTTTTGGAGATCAACCAACGTTGGTTGCTGATAATAGCTCTGATTCTTGCTATTGTAATCCATGTCTGATCTGACATAAAACTGAAGAAAAAATGGAGGAAGCAAGGAACTTTTTAAATGAGGTTGCTTCTCTCCTTCATTAGTTTCCATCCATTGTTTCTTGTCTTGCCTTCTTGTGGTTGACCTCCTTTTTTCTGTGGCAGCCCTTCAAATATTGGCACACTGCTATCCTGTCGCCCCTAGTCCTTCTTTTCAATCCTGAGCAATTCTGAGGAAACTGTATAATTTAATAAAAGTTTCTCAACTCTTATCATGCAGTATTAACATCTCTATTGTTTCCTGCTTCTTTCTCTTCCCCTCTCTTGTTCCTCTTGAACCAAGAGATGGCCATATTTGGTGCAGTATAGTTTCCCCCAAGGAGAGTAGGGTGGACTAGTTTTTACAAGTAGTTTCAGAGCTACTGTAAGTTCTCCCTGACCTTAATTGTCTTCTTATCCCTCTCCCACCCTGTGGTTCTGAGACAGGAGAGAAGGATCTTCCCATTTCCTCTTGGACAGGGGTAGGCAACCTTGGCTCTTTTATGACTCGTGGACTTCAACTCCCAGAATTCCTGAGCCAGCATGACTCAGCTTGGAAACCTCTCCCTTTCCCCTCAGCATGGCTGGCTCAGGAATTCTGGGAGTTGAAGTCCACGAGTCATCAAAGAGCCAAGGTTGCCTACTCCTGCTCTTGGAATACAGTTAGTTCTTGACGTATAGCAGTTGACTGTTTGAAGTTACAATGCCACTGAAAAAAGGGACTTAGGAGCATTTTTCGCACTTCAGTTTATGACTGTTGCAGCATCTCCATGGTCCACGCTTAGCAATTGGTATTGATATCGATAATACTGATATTGATGACGGTTGCAGTGTCCCGGGGTCCTGTGACCAACTTTTGTGAACTTCTGATAAGAAAAAATCAATGGGGAAGCCAGATTCGATTAAAAACCATGGCAGAAAAGGTTGTAAAATGGGGGGAAAAAACCTCACTTAACAACTCTCATGCTTAGTATCAGAAATTATCGTCTCGTAAGTCGAGAACTATCTCCATTGCTTTTTAGTGACGAGAGAAAAGATTCCCAAATGGTGGTGATAACATTCCCCCCCCCCCACTAGAACGTGGCCACTTTTCAGATCTGGCTTCATTAGATTGGGTGACTGTTTATTTGAAATTGTAATGAAATATTTACTTTATAGAGCTATAAGGATTAGCTGAGATAATTGAGTGAGGTTGAGCTGGAGCTTTCAATGTAATGGGTTTCTCTTCTCTCTCCCTTTCCCCTTGTTTGAATACAGAGCTCAGCTAGAATGAATGAAGGAGTGTGTTTCGAGGGACAATCTCTCTTTTTTTTCTTCTTTCTTCTTTCTTTTTTCTATATGTTGCTTTTTCTCCCGGAGATAAGTTAAGGCCTAATGCTGAACAAATACTGGAAATCAGAAGCTACTGAGAATCATTTGCTTCCCCTTTTCCCATGGTAGGATGATAGACACTCGGTCAAAGACCCCCCCCTTCCCCCTTTTTTTTTTCCAGAACAACAATTTTGTCAACCACAAGCAAATCCAATTGAAGGGTCCCTTCGCCCCCTTCCTCCCTCCCCCACCCCCACCCCAGAAGAGAAAACTTCAGTTGTCAGAATCAGCAAACAGAATGAAAAGAACCAAGAGGAGTAAATTGGCACCTGGTGCCGCTGTGGCTTCTCGTGATAGGCTGATGCATTGTGTTGGGTAGACATTCAACCATTTGGAGATATAATGGGAGAAATTAATGCAAATGAGTGAATGGAGGGAAATGTATTTTAATGCAGATTGCAGGGACTCTGCAGCAACTGCTTGATAACAAGTCTCTATTAGACCGGGCTGTGTTGTAAGGATTCATTTTTTTCCCTCCATTTCTTCTCACTAGTGGCTCATAAGGGGCCTTTTGTTCTCTAAGTAAACTCTTTTTAAACTATTGACATTGCTCATTTATGTGGATTTCGGATCCCTTCACCCTCCCCCCAACCCCCCCATCTCACTAGCAAGTAGCCTTGGGAGATCTGGGAACTGTTAATTGCCAACAGGACTGAGGAAGCTGGTTGAAACAAGAAATGCAATCATTAAGGGCAATGTTGCAGTTGTCCCTAACTCATTACAACACACCGATGAGGTAATAAAAACACATGTTTCACAAACAAATCCTGTAACAAGTATTCTTCAAGAGCCTGTAGCTTTGTGATCTCTTTCGTTTAGTCTTTGGTCACAATCACAAGTCAACTTCACCCTTCAGGATTAGTCTGGTAGATTTGAGCAGAAACCGCTGTTTTCTATCCTGGATTCGTTATTTTTGCACAGTCACTTCTGTTAAGAAAAGAAAGCTGCTGTTATTTTACTTCTGGGTATTCCATAGACATTTGTTGTTGCCAAACAAACAGGACAAAAAGGGCATGCGCTGTGGACCTCTGGCTGTGAAATATTATTATTATTATTTTATTAAATTTATATGCTTGCCCACCTTCCTGATAAGGTGACAAGGTGACTCTGGGTGGCTTACAGATCATAAAAAAGAGAAATAGCGAAGCAATTAAACTTTTAAAACTATATAAATTAACCTTTTTAAATGATGCAAAACCCCCAAACTAAGACATGACAGTGTGGAGCTGAAGTCTTCCTTGCCCCATCAATCCACCTCCACCAGCTTAAAATATTCAAGATGAGTCTTCACCATCAATAAACATTAAACATATATGTTTTGTTTCTTCTTCTGTTCCTGAAAATGAAAATGCTTCTGTTGATTTCGGGCGATGTAGAAGAACAGAGGACAGAGCACAGAGCCAAAGCTTGTCCGCTCCTAAGACCTTCAGTTTTGGGGTTGTTTAATTCTCCAACCCAAGAATAAAACTGGTAGAAGGAAAAGGCAACAGATTCGGCATTGTCCAGAGGTTCCAGGCCAGTGGTTAATGTGTAAGATAATGGACTTGGGAAATGAGTAAACACTCCCTAACTCCCTCTTTTGCACTTGATGACAAGGGCAGAGCAAGGTGAAAATTGAAGCAAAAGAAAAAAGAAAAAAAGACAAAGACATTTCAAGCAGGATGGACTAAACTGCTTTGAGTTTTAACAGCACCTCATGATAAATTCAACTTTTGAAACAGAGTCATTTACTTATTTATTTATTTACATCACCCTCTTCCCTTTTTATCTTAAAACCAGGAATCAGGACTTAGCTTGCATTAAAAAAAATGAGCTTTTATTGGCCTGTTTGCTTATTTACATTTTATGCCCTGTTTCTGCCCTTTTGCTCAGGGGGAAATGCCATCAAGCAAATAATTTATGGGGAAAATGATGAATAATTTCTTAGTTAATCAGAGTGTAAGCCACTTTGAATATTGTGGATAGAAAAGTAGACTATAAATTTTAGTATCAAAAAATTGGTTTCCTATTAAATGTTTTTTTTTAATTAAAATATCTTGAGATGGGAGCTTGTTTAACATAAAGAAAGGAAAGGAAGTAATTTGGGCCTTAATAAATAAGGATTATCTTTTCTAAAAAAAGGGGGAAACTTTTTTTTTCTCATTTCACCTTGCAAGGAAGAAGTCTAAAAAATACTTGAAGGTATATATTGCATCTCTGGACGAATGTGGGATCTGATCCGTCTGCTCAAACAATAATTTCAAAAAATATGGAAATGATGGTCTAGCAAAAACAAAACTTTAAAATCCTAACCTTTTGTTTTCAGAATTGCCTTCTCACTAAATCACGCCATAAAATACATTTCTTTACACAAGTATTTCCAGAATAAAATACTTCTCTTGTGTTCTCTCAAACTGTCTTTGCACAGAAATAATATTAAATTAAGGAAACATTTTTTTTTTAAAAAAAACTTTATTTCTAATTATAACAAAAAAAACCTAAAAATAATTCTTTGTTACAAAAGTGTTCCTCTTGCACAACAGCATTTGTGTACATTGTATACAGATTTATATGACTGATATATTTTGTAGCCCTATATAGCATGCTGCTTATTGTAAACTGTCCAGAGTCACTTAGCTGAAATGGGTGCTGTAGAAACTTAATAAATAACACATAAAATAAATACTCGTCTTCCCAAACCAGAAAGTAAACAGGGAATGTTTGAAGAGATGGAAAAAACTATGTTCTTTATCTTGGAAATTCAGACTACATATTACTTTCTGTAATGCACTGAATAAATACATCTATGCCTTTCTTCGTTCTTTGTTTTTCTAACATAGGAAATTCTTCTTCAGAGTATGCCCTAAATTCTCAGTTTGTATCTTTTTTGGTCTCAAAGATCTAAACCATGCAGTTTTGGAAGAATGTGTTGTATCTGAGTCTTGCTGAGAGATTAATTAATAACAGGGAACCTGGCTTGTAATTCCAACTTATTCAGACATAATCAGAGAAGTTATATAGCGTTTTCCACATCAACCCACCGAGTGGCTGTCAATTCTCCACTGTGTTCAGATGTTCAGAAGGGTTGTATCTCTGCTCCTTAAATCATGACCCCTCAGCGTGATTGGAAACCAATTCAGGATTTACGCATCACTGCTCTGAGTAATGATTTGTCTACATTCATTATGCTTATGCCCTGCAAAAGTATCAGAAGAACTTTTTCCCAACTTAGTCACCTCCGCAACTACAGTTTCCACAATTCTCAGTCAGCTGTCTAGTAGAGTAGTGGCCAAAATTGTGGAAACCTTTTGGGAAAAATGTATTTTTGAGGTTTGATGGCTATTAACACCACTTTTTTTTGGAGTAGTACCATAAAAATATATATCAATGGAAAGATAATTTAATCAAGAATGTAATGCACCAAAGTTTGCTCAATTATCTGTACTGTATTCTATGAAAAGTTATAGCCAGAAAAGGGAAGCACAGCTTAGGTTGACATCAGGTAGCTTTCCTTCATTTGATTGTAGCCAATGAGCATGAGCGTTTAGAGAACCAATCAGGTGTCATCTTGTTTTGGCAATGAGCCAATCAGATCACAGTAGGATTCAGTTATTGATGTCATGTACTGAAGCTGAGAGGAGAATATTTGTCAGTGTGTTATGTGATCGCTATCAAGTTGGTTGGGTTTTTTGTGTTCTTTCTTTAGTGAGCTTGTAAAACGTAATAAAATTAAAGTAATGGTGCAAAGAGTTGATTGGTTGCCCAGAAAGCAATCTATATAAATAAAAATGTAAATGTTTGTTTGTTCAAAATCTTAAATCTCTGAAAGTTCTTCACCGATTGCTTTGAAATTTTGACACAACGTTGCATTCGAATACGCGCATCTTTTTATATATCTATATTATATAGATGTCACACCTGTGACAGGTAAAAACATGCTTTTTTGAAAAACAGCGCCATCTGTTGGACATAAAAGCAACACACGCTTTTACCAGACTGAGCCACAGCAACGCGTGGCTGGGTACAGCTAGTGTAAAATAGAATTATTAAGTGAACAAGGCTACAGTTATAAAGAAATTAGAAGAAAAATTGGTGGAAACTTAACCAAAGGTGGCATTTCTACTGTACACTTTTCCCAAAAGGTTTCCACAATTTTGGCCACTACTGTATATGTGAGTAATACCAATTGGAGAAAAGCCTTATTCAAATGATGGCTAAAACGGAGAGGAAATGCCGTCTTCTCAAAGAATAAGGGGTGTCCTTGGATTCATGATGATGATGGAGATTCTATGGGCCAGGACTCTCCACACCTTCTGATCTTGCACTACTTTTTTTGAGTTTTTCTATGCTATGGCTGGGTGTCAGCTTTGATGGTGTCCAGCCGCCATGTTCTTTGATGACCTGGTTTCCTTTTACTGCTAACCTCTTCCAAGCATAATTGCTTTCTCCAGCGACTGCTCTCTCATGACATGGCCAAACTAAGTGAGATGCAGTTTTGTGATTTTGCCTTTCAGTGACATGTCTGTTGTTACATGCTCCAGAACTTGCTTGATAGTCACATTTGCTGTCCAAGAAATATGCAGGAACCTTCTCCAGCACCCCAGCTCAAGCTCAGTTTTCTTTCTTGCTTGCTTTTTTAAGGTCCACATTTCATAACCATAGGTACTACAGGGAACACAAGAGAGCAAATAAACCTACCTTTGGTTGCCAGGATGACATCCTTGCCTTTCCAGGTTCACCTTGGATCCAGCAAGTTGGCAATTCATGGGGGAGTGGTTTCCTTCCAGATGTTCACATGGTAGACCTTCAATTCTAGGTCAGAACCTCCTTCTCTCACTTTACTATCCAAAGTGTAGGATGGTGTAAAACCAACAGTGCATTTAATAGAGAACAAAACTTAATCCATGTGTCATAGAGAAATACACTTCCACGTTGAAGTGTCTGCCATTAATGCACCGGCAGTCAACATTTTCCTGGTCTGATCTCACATCTCCCAAAGAGAGTTTGTGTTTAAGTAATCTAAATAAAGTTGGCAGCCAACACTAAATTTAGTCGTCTTGGATCAGAACTATTCTCACTGAGAGAATTTACATTAGCCACAGCCAAATTTATAAGCCTTCCCCCCCCCCAGTTTTCTTGAAGCGCAATTAAATTTGTATCCAACCCAATTTGTTCCTTTGTATGCCAATTTGTGCTGTGCCCTATGATATTAATTCTGCTTCAATATTTATCCTTGGTTTAATTGCTTAAGTTGGCCCCAGTGAAGGAAATCAGAATATACAGTGAGTACAAATGAGTGAATGGAAATCTATCTTTGGCTTTTCCTTAAACCAGCACAGTTTCAAATGTGTGATTGTACCAGAATCATTACATTCATGACATTCTCTGGCAGAATAATAGAAATATATATTAAAAAGGTATGTACACAAAAGCTTACATGGAGAGGGACTGGGGGGGGGCTTTAAATTATGACATGTACAAGCAGAGATTGGAGTGAAGATTAGGCTTCTCTTTGCCTGGCATACAATGGTGTGTAAGTCTTTTAGAGGCACCTATGAATTATAGCTTTGGTTCAGCATGAGCTCAGTAAGAAGAAATGTACCTCATCTGTAAAACACTGCGTAGACTAATATCAGCTCCTTTTTTCTTATATTGTACTGAGATATTGATCGGGTAAAATGGTACCATATTGGAGCTGTCTGTTGTGGAATCCATCATGTTGTCACATCCCTTGTGCCTCGGAGTTATTGAAAAGTGCAGTTGAGGGAGTTGTGTCATTTTGTTTTGCAATCTATTCATAAGGAAGTTTGCTAAAATGTTATATATTACACTCTGGCTTGTGTGCTTTTTGGAATCCGCGCGATCAGTGAAACACTTTGTGGCCTTTAATAAGCTAGGCTTAACTGGCTGCTGTCTTGCATCTTTTGTGTAGCATTGTTCTGTTGTCAAGGCTCACACCTGCTGCCTTTACTGATGATGATGCATGGGGGGGGGTCTCTCTCCTCGGGGAGTCATAAATCTGGAAGCTGTGGCTTCCTGCCCTCTTGCTTTTATCTCATGGCTGGGGTGGGGGTGGGGAAGGTAAACGATGAACTTTTTACATGGAGAAAGCTTTTAGCTTTTTCTTACACCAAAGGATCACTTAATGTTAAAATAGCTTTCAAACATGAAGAGAGATACTGTCAATCTGTCCTCGGCAGATTAAATCATTCGGATGAATTATTATTTTGGTTTTGCACCAGGCCCGGAAACCTAGCAATGAATTCAAAGGGCATCACATTTTGCATCATGAAAGGAAAATTGTTAGATGCCATGGCAAACACCCACTTTTTGCTCCGAGACAAATATAACGTCTCAATTATAGGGATAGAAACATTAAATTACTTTCAGGTTAAGTTTATGAGAACACTAGCTGTGCAAACAAACATCGCCGCCCAACCTATGGACTAGCTTGATTCTCAAAGTGGGGAGAACTTCTGCAGATGTTAAGCCATCATGAAGACTATGGTAGCTTCTCAATTGGCAGTCAAGTCAATGCTTAGAGGCAGAAGAGCCTGGAGAAGAAAGTAGAAACATGCAGTTCTTGGAAAATATTAATGATCCTTTCTCCAGTACCTGGAAAAAGAGGTGGCTGCTTTCAAGCACTGCAGACAGGTGAGACATTTGCACTTCGGCATGCTCTCAAGTCTCTTTAAGGCAGTGTTTCTCAACCTTGACAATTTTAAGGCATGTGGACTTCAACTCCCAGAATTGCTGGCTGTGGAATTCTGGGAGTTGAAGTCCACATGCCTTAAAATTGTCAAGGTTGAGAAACACTGCTTTAAGGAATAGAAACCAAAGGATGGGGGACGGAAGCATAAAATCTGCTTAATCTTACTTCTCTTTTTACGTCAATGTGTATTTATTCAGAAATGGGTCTCATTGTTTTCAATGGATTGCAGCAGCCCAAATAAGACAAACTTAGAATAAGTATTAGAACAACTCTTTGTATCCTAAAGATTTTAGGCCAGTGGTGGCGAACCTATGGCACGGGTGCCAGAGGCGGCACTCAGAGCCCTCTCTGTGGGCACGCGCGCCGTCGCCCCAGTCCCAGGCCTTCAGCTGGGTTTTATAAAACCTTTTCGCTTTAGGCCTCCACCGCCATGTGCAAAAAAAAAAAAAAAGGTTCAATCAATCAATTTCAACTTCTCGTGGGAAAAAAAAGATCTTGCAAAGTTGGAATTGATTGATTGAACTTTTTAGTCCCACCCAGTCTACCGTTACCACCGCAACCACGCCCATCCAATAGGCCACACCCACCCAATGGGCCACACCCACTCGGCACCCGACGATGCATAAGTGGGTTTTGGGTTGCAGTTTGGACACTCGATCTCTAAAAGATTCGCCATCACTGTTTTAAGCTCACTTTATCTCCTCCAAATTAGAGAAGAAAATCAAAGTTCCTGCAAAATCTGTGAGTAGTAACAGACCAAGAAGCTATTGCACATTATAGCTTCAAAGGACAGATTTTTAAACATAGTCATTTTCTGATTACGGTGAAGTCTTTTCTTCAAAAAGTGTACACATTTCATCCAATTCCGCTCAAATTAAAGTAGTACAAATTTTAAAAGTCTCAACTCTTACAAGAAGAGGCTTTGGCGTCAAAATCTTGCAGGAAAATGTGCAAATGTTGTACTTATCACACAAGAGGCGATAAGATTTTGGTGGTCTCTTGAGTCCTTGTGAGATTTTGGGTGTCTAACAATGATTTTTGAGGTTATCGCACAATTCTTTGGCTGGGGTACACATGGAGCATGAAAGATTGGCAGGCTTTGGGCCCATCCTCAGCTGACTTTGGAAAAAAAAATATTTATTTTTTAAGATGTTGCTAGACCATGACCAAAGGTTGCCCTGAGTTTACATCCAATAGTGCATTTAACTGAGAAGAAAACTTAATCCATATGTCATACAGAAACACACTTCCACGTTGAAGTGTCTGCCATTAATGCACCAACAGTCAACATTTTCCTAGTGCAGTGATGGCGAACCTTTTAGAGACTGAGTGCCCAAAAACTGCCCCCCCACACTCCACCCACTGCCCCACCCCTGCCCCGCCCTCATCCCGCCTGCCCACAGGGCCACTCACTGCTTCCAGGGCCCGCCGCAGATCGCCCAGCAGCGCCAAGGCAGCCATGCCCTCTGCCTGCACCCCACAGCATCAACTGTGCGTGATGGGGCATGAGGGTAGAGTCTTGTCTATACTGCCTGGCTGCCATGTCCTTGGCTGCACTGCTCCGCGTGGGCCACGCTTAGGGGCAACTCTCCTCCAGGGGGGCTGCTGGTGAGGAGGGGGTCACGGGGGGAGGCAAGGCTGGGGCAATGGCACGTGTGCCCACAGAGAGGGCTCCGAGTGCCGCCTCTGGCACCCATGCCATAGGTTCACCACCACTGTCCTAGTGTGATCTCAAATCTCCCAAAGAGAGTTTGTGTTTAAGTAATCTACAGTAAATAAAGTTAGCAGCCAATGCTAAATTTAGTCATCTTGGATCAGAACTATTCTCACTGAGAGAATTTACATTAGCCACAGCCAAGTTTATGAGCCGTTTCCCCCCCCCCCCCAGTTTTCTTGAAGCACAATTAAATTTGTATCCAACCCAGTTTGAGTTTACACTGGTAGAACTATCTACCTGTCTGCTTATCTCGGTCCGTGTGACTCAATGCAACAGCAGACTTTACAAATGGGAGCAAATTTTATTCCGCCTTAAGACCAATTTGGCTGATTAGAATCACAGCTACTGTTACTACTATAAGTGCATTCTCTTTCTTTCTCTATATTTCTCTGAGGCTGCCATGCATTCATTCCTAAAATGAAATGCAATGGAGCAAATCTTCTCTGCTGTGGACCATATTCAGCCTTGTATGAAGTGCTAAGGGACTGGGCTTAAGGAGCAGATGGAGTCACTGACCAATGGCAAAATTTGGCGCCACGGCAAACATTTGTGCCGGGCGAAACCAAAATGAGGAAAGCTTGTAGTGTGAATTTAATTCAACAGTTGGGGAAAGCAAGGGCTTACAAATTGAATACAAGATAACAAACGCAATTTCAAGTAGCAGAAACAAAACAAACAAACTTTTCCATTTGAAATGCTTGCAGATACAGTGTTGAAATCTCTTGCAAATAATGTAGTGCTACCCTAATTAACACAGCTGAAATCTACACAGGGACATTTACCAAAGATCTTTGGGATGACCCAAAGGTGCTTTTTTTTCAAGAGGCAATTGGATTTTCTTTATGTTTTCCTGGAAGATATTTCACCTCTTATCCAAGAAGCTTCTTCAGTTCTGGATGAGAAGAGAAACGTCTTCAAGGGAAAAACAAAGAAAGTTTAGTTTCCTCTTGAAAAAAAAAAACACCTTTGGGACCTGGATGAGTGAGAATCTCCACAGATATCTTTGGAAAGAAGGAAATTGTATGACTAATTTGATCACCAAACTGGATTTTCATTAGCAAATAAAAAGTAAGCTGATTTATATTTTAAAGCAGGCAGTCTTGTAACTAATTCTTTCTTCACTTCATCTTTCTTCATCAGTGAACTGTTTAGTAATTGTTATCCTTGGCCAATTTCACATACATACATTATGAAACAATCTGTTTACTCTCCTCTAGTGATATAAGTGGGAAATCCACCATGTGATATCCTTAGTTTGCATATTCATTGCAAAGATTTATTTATTATGTTTGCATACCACCCAACTCCAATTTAGCTAAGGCACTATGGCATGCCACAAAAAACACCGGCGGCGAAGGATGACCAATGAAAATGCTCATGCTGTAACGTAAAAACTCTAAAAAGATCCATCATAAACTGTAAAAGCTAAAAACAAAAGCAGCAAGGAAACAGAACAAAAACCCCACGCCAATCTACATTCACAAAATCAAAATCAATAACATTCCATAAATAATCTCATGCAATGGCTAAATTAATCAACTTTATAGATCTACACCAATCAATTTCTTAATTACATACAATATGACAGTCCATCAAAGGCCCTGCAGAAAGCCTCAGTCTGTTAAATGACATGGCTGAGGGGTCTATGGAGATTCTCAGTCATCCAGGTCATAGTTATCCCAAAGGTGCTTTTTTCACGATGCAACTGGACTTTCTTGTTTTTCTCTGAAGATATTTCACTTCTCATGCGAGAAGCTTCTTCAGCTCTGAACTGAAGAAGCTTCTTGGATGAGAAGCGAAACATCTTCAAAGAAAAACAAGAAAGTCCATTTGCATCGTGAAAAAAGCACCTTTGGGATATGGCTGAGAGTTGGAGGTATCAGGAGCGTAGAAGGCAGATCTTTTTGGAGACAATAATACAATAATTGTTGTTTCAAGCCGATGAGGCAAGACCCAGGCCAGGCCAGGCAAGAGAGAAACACATGTAAATCAGGTGATATCTACAGTACAATAAATGGAGGAAGGATAGTCCTCAATGGCAGTTTGTTTAGTGACATTTCCAAGTTACAACAACAGTGAAAAAAGTGACTTTTGACCATTTTATACACTTGCGACTATCTTAGCATCTCCATGATCATGTGATAAAAATTTGGATGCTTGGCAACTGGTTCATATTTATGATGGTGGCAGTGTACTGGGGGGAGGCTCATGTGATCCCCTTTTGTGTCCTTTTGACAAGCCAATTCAATGGGGAAGCAGGTTCACTTACTAATTTAAGAACTGCAGTGATTCCCTTTACAAACGTGGCAGGAAAAGTCATAAAACGGGGCAAAATTCACTTAACGGCTGTCCCCCTTAGCAAGAGAAATTTTGGACTCAGTTGTTGTGGCCGTACGTTGAAGACTACTTGTTTAACTAAAGTTTTGACTTCTGTGGATTTCAGCTTTCTCCATGTAAATGGCTTCATTCTTATCTTCCCTGTGGAGACTTTATTCATTCATTCATCTATCTATTTGTTCGTTCATTTTGTGTAGCTTGCCATCTCACAATAGCACTTCAGGGGAACTTGCAACATTTAAAATAAGCACAACTTTGAAACATAAACAGCAGGTGAGGAGGACTCAGAGCAATCCAAACATACAATAACCACACCAAGGACTCTAACATTCCAGCATTCAATCCATAATCTTGCTGAATGGTGTCTGAGAACTTTTTGCTGACTCAACCAATTTATCCATGAAATCTACAGTTGAGATTTGTGCAAAGCCCGACAGGAAAATCATTATGTTAACATTGCTTAGGTGTCTCCTGAGACCATAAAAAGAACAGCCAAGTATCTGTTGACTTACAACAGTGGAAGAACAAGTCTAGATTTTAAATCCTGGGGCTTACATTTAAATAAAAGAAGACAGAGGAAGAATGGTTAGACTATGGTAACAAAGAAGACATGGAATCTGGTTGCACTTTCAGAAATAACCAACGTCAATAGGACATAAGCTGTCCTGAGAAGCTGCTCTTAACGGTCTTGTAGTTACTGTCAGATGCTCTGTCTTTCTAGAGCCCTAGGTAAAAGCTATGTGTTCTTCAGTGGAGAAATTTGTAAAGTGACTATTTGTAGGGTTAAACTGTGGGAATCCTTGATGCTCCATGAGCTTGCAGATGTTTCATTATCCAACTAGGTAACATCATCAATGCCAGACTTGGTTGTTTTCCTGCAGATGTTTTACATGTTTTGCTAACACTGATGATATTATTTAGTTTGGTAATGACACATCTGCAAGAAAACAACCAAGCTCAGAGATTCCAAGGACCCCATAGGAATCTGTATGCAGATAGTGTCCTTCTTGCCAAGTTGTGGCTTCAAGCCTTCTCTAGAGCAGGCCTATTCCTGAAGAATGTTTGGAGAAGTAAGATCTGTAATTGAGAATGGAGCACATCCCCAGATGCATTACCCATCTGCATCATTTCTCAGGAATATTCAGATGCTCTTTTCATAACTTCAGCACCATCTCAGGAAAAACCACTTTGCATTCCAGACAAAGGTGGCCAATAGACCCTCTCACATTCCATTTTTTACCTCCATCATCTAAAATGCTGTTCCTGAACTTTATTAAAAAAAAGAGCTTTGTGTTAATGCATGTTCTCAGAGACAGATTCCTCTTTGTGAAACCTAGGGTTGTGTAGCACTTGAAGCCATGAGAAGTGTTTCATCCTTCTTCCAAGTAGAATAATAGAATAACAGAGTTGGAAGGGACCTTGAGGTCTTCTAATCCAACTTCCTGCTCAAGCAGGAGACTTTATACTATTTCAGACAAATGGCTGTCCAATCTCTTCTTAAAAACCTCCAATGATGGAGCACCCACAGCTTCTGGAGACAAGCTATTCTCACTGTCAGGAAATTTCTCCTTAGTTCTGCGTTGGTTCTCTCCTTGGAAAAGATCTTAGAAAAGAAGCTTAAGGTTTAGGAACAATTTCATCATCCTGAGCTGAGCTGAAAACGTATGTGGTAGATAATTGCTTACAGTGTTTATCCAGCCAAGAGTTTCTTATCTCCGTGTCTTAACAATTCATCAAACCAAACTAGAAAGGGCTGTTCTCCATGTTTGGTTAACAGTTGCTCAGAAGATGTCATTGCTAGAGTGTAGAATTTTTTTTTTCATAGCTTCTGCAATATATAAGAATCAATGACTTCTAAGACAGGGGAAAAAAATCAGTGTCTGATAAGTCTGCTGGCTATAATGGAGATTTTTGATGCTTTTTTTTCTCTTTTAATTCAGTAATGTAGGTATGCTAAATGCATAGCTTTATTATTTCTTTGATTACATGTAACATGGCTTTATGTTAACTGAGGCTGATGATGCAATTTTTGGGTTACAGTCAACATGCTTCTTAAGCCTGAATTATTCTTAAGCATTCTATCTTTCCTAGAGATGCATTTTTATTGTTAAATTTGGAAACCGGGGAAGGTTTGGCTTTAATATTACAATTTTCTTCAGCAGTATTTTAGAAGGAAAATACAATTAATCAGTGGAACGACTTGCCTCTGGAAATTGTGGGTACTCCAACATTGGAAGTTTTCAAGTAGAGATTAGACAACTATTTGTCTGAGATGGTATAGGGCAGGGGTAGGCAACCTTGGCTCTTTTATGAGTCGTGGACTTCAACTCCCAGAATTCCTGAGCCAGGAATTCTGGGAGTTGAAGTCCATGACTCATAAAAGAGCCAAGGTTGCCTACCCCTGGTATAGGCCCTCCTGCTTGTGCAGGGGGTTAGACTAGAAGACCTCCAAGGTCCCTTCAGCAGTATTTTAGAAGGAAAATATAATTAATTAGTGGAACAACTTGCCTCTGGAAATTGTGGGTAGTCCAACATTGGAAGTTTTTAAGTAGAGATTAGACAACCGTTTGTCTGAGATGGTATAGGGCAGGGATAGGCAACCTTGGCTCTTTTATGACTTGTGGACTTCAACTCCCAGAATTCCTGAGCCAGCCATGCTGAGGAGAAAGGGAGAGGTTTCCAAGCTGAACCATGCTGGCTCAGGAATTCTGGGAGTTGAAGTCCACGAGTCATAAAAGAGCCAAGGTTGCCTACCCCTGGTATAGGGTCTCCTGCTTGTGCAGGGGGTTGGGCTAGAAGACCTCCAAAGTCCCTTCCAATCCTGTTATTCTCTTATTCTATTCTGAATAGGAAGCCTCTACTGTAGTAAAAAGAAAATATGAATTGAGTAGTTTGGGATCATCTTCCTTTATCTAATCCACCTCCCCTCACTACGATTCCCTCCTTATCCAGAGAAGCTGCAACTGGCTGCAGAAATGAAATCAGTTCCGTGTCCAGTGTAGTGTATTTAAGTCAACAAGACCTTCATTTATGAGAAAGGGCAGAAGTGAAATGCTTTCGGCAAAGCTTTGATTGTGCTGTTGCTATTCACTTGAAAAGGCAGAAATAAGCCTTATTAGTCTCCTTAAACATTTGCAAGTAGATTTCTGTGCTGGATATACAGTATATACAAATATATATTTTTAAACAAAAATAGCAGCAGAAACCCCAGCTTCCTCCTGCATCAAGGTGTTGGCGTAGCTGGTATGCCCAAGTTAGAGTGCAGTGTGATGTTATTATAGTAAACAGCACTTAAGCACAGCTGGCAAGATTGATCAGGCGACATTAAGGTGAACTTCAGCAAATGACCGAGGCAGGAGGAACAAGGTCTGAATATGGAAATGGTTCTCGCAGGGACTCTTTGGGGAATAGGCACCATTAGTTTTGACTTTGAACAGGCAAAAGGAACCGATACGCAGCCTTCTTCGTGTCTCTTCCTGCCACAGAAGCTTCTGTTTATTCTGTAAATATCTGCTTTCTCTTTTTCCGTGGCCTTTTGCTACGTTAGGCACATTCCAGACTTCATTGAAATTTTGGTTCTCATACTCAACAAGCAGCGGAGAGAAAGAAAATACTCAACTGATAAAGGAGATCAGTGTGTATCTCATGCTGGAACCTCCATGGAGGTTTTGTTTTTTCAGTGACTACTTTAATATCTTATAGCTGTAGTGTACTGTAGTAGATATCAATTTAGCCCAGGATCTGTGTTTGCTAGAGAGTCAAATGCTGGCTAAGGTCAAGGATCATCATCTTGGAGAGGGTTAAAATATTCCTCTGCTAGACATTGTTGAGTATGGCATGGGTTGAGTATGGTCCATCCGAACAAGCCTGGCTTGTTCACCACAACCCTAATCTCCTGGCACATCCTATCCATGAAGGTTTCCTTTAGGTCAGGGGTCCCCAACCCCCCAGTCCATGGACCGGTACTGGGCCGCAGCATGCCAGCAACTGGTCTGCACAAACAAGCAAAGCCCCATCCATGGGATGCAGGCAGCACACAAAACCACACACCCTCCAGTCCATGGAAAAACCTCTCTCCACGGAATCGGTCCCTGGTGCCCAAAAGGTTGGGGACCTCTGCTTTAGGTGTTTGACATAAAGCTCCTTAATGATCCTTGGGTCCTGATAAATGGCCAAGTGAGCTTTGATGCCCTACTTGAAAACTGAGTGGATGTGGCTTGGTGTTGTAAAAAAGCATGGTTTGTATAAATAAAAAAGGTTGCCAGAACAGAAAGTTGCTCACAGAGTATGATTGTATAACTTCAGCTGGGATCTGTTCCTCCCTGGCTGTGGTCCTACTCTTTTGTATGAGGTTAAATATTTCTGAAAATCATTGTTGTTCAGCCACTAAATCATGTCCGATTCTTTATGACCCCATGGACCATAGCACGCCAGATCCTGCTGTCCTCCACTGTCTCCTGGAGTCTGTCCAAAGTCATGTTCATTGCGTCGGTGACACAACTAACCATTACATCCTCTGCTGTGTCTTTCTCCTTTGGCCTTCCATCTTTCCCAACATTGGGGTCTTTTCCAATAAGTCATCTCTTCTTATTTGGTGGTCAAAGTATTTGAGCTTCAGCTTCAGTATCTGTCTTTCCAAAGAACAGTAAGAGTTGATTTCTTTTAGGAATGATTGAGTAGATCTTCTTGCAGTCCAAGAAACTCTCAGGAGTCTTCTCCAGCATCACAATTCGAAAGCATCGGGTTCTTCAGTGCTCAACTTTACTTATAGTCCAACGCTCACAATCATACATTACTACTGAGAAAGCCATAGCTTTGAGTAGATGGACCTTTGTCGGCAAGGTGATATCTCTGCCAATCAGGGAAATCTTCTGCTCCTGAGACAACATTGCTCAGATTTCAGTTGCATTAATAGAAACTCAAATTCTCCCTAGAAATCTCTTTAGGGCTGGGCTGTGCCATTAGACTCCAGAGTTCAGAAAAAAATACCTATCTTTTATTGCCAGAGTCACTTTATGCCAACTTTCCATGTGAAACTCCTCTTTGCTTTTTCTTTTTCAGGACAGACCCTAATCTTTTGGTTGAACACATGATCATTCCATGAGAGATGTTCAGTGTTTTTGCTTGTAGACCCCATGGACTTTATTTAGCCTTTGTATTTTGGCATTCATGATCAAATTAATGCTCAGGTTCAGATTGGGTGCTGCAATGCAGATCTGATACTTAGCCATTATTAATTTGTGTCTAGTATGACAATTTTGTAGTAGGTACCACCTCACTCTTCCCATTTCAAATGGCTTTAGAAGAATTGAAATATTGCTTTAAAGCTCTCTCAAGCTCTCTAGACCAGGTGTGTCCCAGAAATCTCCAGCCAGCCAAGCTGGTTGAGGAATTCTGGGAGTTGAAGTCCACAAGTCATAAAAGGGTTCGCCACCACTGCCCTATAATATATTTGACTGATAAAATTAAAGCTTTGGTGGTTGGTTTATTGTATATATTCATCATACTTCATATTGTACGTTTTAATGCTAAATGGAAAAGACCATTTTCATGAGGGGTAGAAATGTCAAATGAAGGACACCATGGATGCCTCTTTACTAATATCGCCCATGCTAAAATGTGGAAAAAATAAACCAGCAATATCAATTAAATATCGAGTTTAGAACTGTCCTTGTTCAGATAATGACCATTTTCTTATGTAATTTGTATCAGGGCTTGTGTCAGGAGACTGAGAAATAACTTGTCCCTTATCATTGGAGGCCTCCCAACCCAACCAATGTGTTTAGAAGAGTAGATAATTTCAAGGAGAGTGTATTTGTAGCACAACCATCCATTAAAACCATCTGAAGATAAGACCCTGTAGACAGGGGAGTATCGTTTTAGGAGAAGGAAAAAATTCACATGGAAATGCATATATCCAGATGTTTTGAAGGCTGCTTTTCATTTGTTACCAGTTTGAGGAATAATGATCAGTAGAGACAATGTTTGCTTTTAATCCACATCATATACTCCTAATGGGTTGGAGTAAGAATAACACATTTTACATTTTGTTCTATATCTTGGAGATTAAGAACAAAAGTCATGTTTTTAATTATTTAAAAGCCAAATGATCTCGATGCACATGAATAATCCTTTTCATCTCCAAAGATTGAAAATTACGACTCTTTTGCAGAGTAGATGGGAGATTTGACCTGCCACCATTGACTAGGTCAGTAATGGCGAACCTTTTAGAGACTGAGTGCCCAAAAACCACTACCCCCCATCCCCGCTCTGCCCTGCCTGCTGGGCCACCCACCACCTCCACGGCCCACCACAGATCACCCAGGCAGCCCAGCAGCGCCATGGCGGCCATTCCCTCCACCCATGTCCCGCAGCATCATCTGCGCGCAATGGGGTGCAAAGGCCGTGTCTTGTCCCCGCTGCCCAGCAACCATGTCCTTGGCTGTGCTGCTTCACGTGGGCCGCGCCTGGGGGCCACTTCCCTCTG